>NC_056515.1:14009560-14022533 GCF_014905685.2 Nematolebias whitei
GCCCTTTAAGGCTTTCGCTTAGTGGGTTTATCCCGTTATGCGTAGCATTAGCACTGAAAAATTTAGTCCACGCCCACCTGCTGTGTGGGCCCCACCCGGTCCGTATAAATTACGTTAAGAGCGGGAAATCGGCTCCCATTTTTTCTTCAGCGAGCTAAAATAGCACTGTCAGAAGAACAAGAAGGAAAATTGTGTAGATGACCAACCTTTGTTAAGGATGCTTGGCCCGGCAGTTGACCTCCGGTCGTCCGGTGAGTTCTCCTCCCCGAGGAGAAGCTGACGAGCACTCTTATTTCAAGGTAAGCGCCGAGAAGTATTTTTCAGTGACAGGTCACTACATGCTGGACAAAGCCATCTTGTAATTTTTCCTCTTATCGCCGACCCTCGGAGCGAATCGGATGGTTCCTCCGGGACAGGCGCGCTCAGCTGCAGCCCCCGCTGCTCATTCCCTCCTGGGGAGCGTAGTGTCAGTGGAGGGGGGCTGAGTGAATGCTCACCCCATCCCACCTCGTTTCGCATCAGCGATCACACCGCTCCCGGCCGAAGGCGCCCTCAGGGGTTGCCCGGCATAACCCAGGAGGAGGCTGACATTATGGGACACCTTTTTCAACGTCCCACGCCTTTCCCGCCAGTTCGGATGATCCGGCGGGAAGGTTGTTTACTGGGTTCCATTCCGGCCCACCATGTTGATCCATATGGCCTCGTGTTCCAACAGGACGTCCTACGAGCAAGGCCACAAACGGTTCTTTCCTGGTAGATTGGGGGAGCCGGTCTCCAGTCCGCACCCATCACCAGAGTGGAGGGGTTCACCGAGCGGGGCTATCCCTTGGTAACCCCCCCTTGAGCCAAGCCTCGCGGAAGCTTTCGGAGCAAAGCTGTCCAGGTTGGAGCAGCGTCCCGTCCCTCCTGGGAAACACGACCAGACGGTGACCACGCTCTCCAATCGAGCCCATCAATGTGCTTTTCAGGCAGCCGCAGCTAACAACAACGTGGCGCTGCTAGCATATAGCATGTGGGGGCTGGAGGCCGCAGACCTGCCTTAGGAGACCAAGAGCTCCCTCTGTAAAGCAGTCGATGTCATCCTTCAATATATGTGCCTCTTCTACGGTTTGCCTGTCCAGGATTGCAGCGTGGATGACGATGATTCAACATCCACCTAGCTCCGTCACTCCCCCTCGCTGCCAAAGAAACTGCACAAAGACCTCATGGAGGGCCCCATCACGGCGGACGCGCTGTTCAGGAGCAGCTTCAAAACCACGCTGGCGAACTCGAAGCAGTCGGAGGAGGTGCCAGAGGCTGTGTGCCACCTCATCAAGCCGCGCGGCTCATCCCGGCCATGGCGGCGTCGTCTTGCTCAGCTCCACCACCAGCCCCGCCCGTCAGAGTCCAGCCCTCTTCATCCCGGCAACCTGCAGTTCAGCGTTTCCCCAGAGACCGCCTGCAAGACAGCGCTCTGGGCAAACAAATCGCAGAGCTCAAAGGGGAGAAGTTTGAAAAATGACTGTCTATTGAGGGTGTGTGTAAAAGTGGCACGAAAGTTGAAATAAATCATCATTCAATGATCGAAGTGTCTGTTTTTAGCCAATCTGTAAGCTCAGATGAACTCACAGTGGCTGCGCACACATCCTCCACACATAATGAGCCGGTGTCCTTAAATAAAGGTTTTTTAAACTCACCGTCGCTCCAAGACATGACGAGTTGCTCACACGACACAATGGTAAGCGAAATAACTCGTTGTCAATCCGAGCTGCACGATCCTCACCCAAGCGGTGTCAAACGCGCACTCGTGCGATGAAAACAGTCTTCATTCAACGGCGCTGCGTTGATGATGGCGCACACACACAGCTGCCCGGCGCTCACCGGCTCACATCGGTATAAATGTGGGACCGCAGGCCTGGTCCGGTGGAGGTCCTCGCTCTCACAAGAGCAACACACGCCTCACCGAAGCGAACGCGGGCAGCCGTCACCCACCGCGTCTCAGCGCTCGGCAGCTCACGGCAGCATAAGCGTGAGACAGCTGAACGAACCCGGTGACGAGTCTCGCCTCCAGCGAGAGCGGCGCGCGTCCCTCCAGCGAGAGTGGCGCGCGTCCCTCCAGAGAAAAAGTGTGCTCCCGCGGGGCTCGCAGCCTTCACTCCAACAGCACGGCGTAGATGAAGTCACTCCCTCCGCCTCTCAATGTTCGCACAGCGACGTTGAACGCGCAGCCCCACGGCGTCATCAGCTGTCACACGCTTCGCCTCAGCACACACCGGCCCACCTGTACATGAAGGTTGGTCCGCGGTCCGAACGCAGTGCACGGGTGCGTTCAGAGCCTTTTTCGAGGAAGCCTCACCTTGGGTCACGCGGAAAACATTCCCGCGACGCATGACGGCGGTTGAGGGACGGACTGGTGACAGCCGTACAAAACATGACGCATCACTTAAACGCACGTTCACTCCACGAACGTTACGTAGAGTGGCTAAAACATGCTTGCCGGTCAGATGGATGGACAGGGGGTTATGCAAATGGTTACAAGTTACAGTTTGCAACCCGACCCCCTCCGTTTGGAGGAGTTATAGAGACGGTCCTGTCACCACCAGACCAAATCTCATCCCTAAATGCAGAAGTCCAAGTGCTTCTGATAAAAGTAATCTCCAGGGTTCCCAACGGAGAGGAAAACACAGGGTTTTACTCACGTTACTTCCTGGTTCCCAAACGGACCGGAGGGATGAGACCGATTTTGGATCTGTCAGCTTTCAACAAGGCTATCATGGACAGACCGTTTTCACATGTTGACAACCAGACAGCTGTTGAACAACATCCAGAGAAACGCATACCGATCATCCCAAAACACAGAAAATTCCTGCGTTTTCTCCTTTCAGGGGATGAAGTATCAGTACAACAGGCTGCCGGTCGGGTATTCCCTCGCGCCTCATATGTTCTCAAAGTGTGTGGAGACAGCACTGCATCCGTTACACAGAGCAGAGATGAGAGTTTTGTTTTACCTGGATGACCTGCTGCGGCGGTCACGTCACATCACACCAGTCAAATCTGGGTTTTGCCATAAATTGGAAGAAAAGCTCGTTTTTTCCCGGCCCAGACAATTGTTTATCTGGGAGTGGAGTTAGATTCAACCACCATGAAGGCTCGTTTATCACAAACGAGAATCGACACTTTAAGAGACCAGCTCCACCACGTAAGACCTGGCAGAGTGGTAACAGCTGTCCCTGTCATGAAGCTGTTAGGAATGATGTCATCAGCTCACACAGTGGTCCCGCTAGGTTTATTACACATGAGACGCCGCCAGAGGTGGTTTGTGCGTCTGCGTGTGGATCCAGTAAAACATAGTGACGGATGATCACTGTCCCTCCCTCCGTGAGGGCAGACCTCCGACACGGGAAACACCCTGGTTCTGTCGGAGGGAGCCTCCGTCAGCAGACCCACATCACGTGTCAGTCTTCACGGACGTGTGGGGCTGGGGGGGGACATGCCTATCTCAAGCAGTAGGGGCGCTGTGGCCCCATCACACATCAGCCCACATAAATGTTTTTAGAGTGTTTCACGGTGCTGAATGTGATTCAGCACTTTGCTCCCGCGCTATAGAATCAACATGTGTTGATTCACACAGACAACAAGGTTACTGCTGCGTACATAAACCAGCAGGGGGGTATGCGCTCAGCCCAGATATTACACATTGCGCGAAAGCTACTGTGTTGGGCTCACCAAAATCTGCTCTCCATCAGAGCAGTTTACATACCCGGTGTTCTGAACAAAGGGGCGGATGTGATGTTCAGGGTCAGCCCACGTCACGGGGACTGGACTCTCCATCCAGACCTGATGGCTCAGACGCGGCAGAAATTTGGCAAAGCAGCTGTGGACCTGTTTGCAACACGAGAGAACGCTCAGTGTCAACTATGGTTTTCCCTGAGCCCACGAGACGAACCACAGCTGGGGGTGGATGCATTTGCCCACAGCCCATGGTCCAAAATGCTTCTGCACGCGTTTCCTCCACCTCCTCTGATTTTACGGTTCCTGAACCGAGTTCAGGAGGAGGGATTGACAGCTCTCCTGGTGGCCCCCGAGCGCGTGAACACACCATGGTTCTCAGCCCTACAACGCCTGCTGTCGGGACGCCTGAGGAAACTGCCATGAAGGGAGGACGCTCTCCTCCAAGCAGGAGGAGCGATCAGGAGTTACCCAGAAATAGGCCAGCACCTGTGAGTCCGGCCACTGAGCGGTCCCGCTTAGAGAGGATGGGTCTCCCACAGGAGGTAGTGCGCACAATCCAGGATTCACGTGCTGCATCTACCATAGCGCTGTAAACATCAGAGTAGACAGTTTTTTTTCAGTGCTGGTGTACAGAGAAAGGTGTAGAGGCCACCTCATGTCCATTAGGCGGAGTGCTGTCTTTTCTACACAGCTGATGGACAGGAAGTTGGCATTTCAGCAAGATTAAAACGTACGCTGCAGCCATCTCTTCCTGCCACGAAGGGTTCGGAGACAGAACAGCTTTTAATCACCCGCTGATGAAGCGGTTTCTAAAAGGCATACAGAGACGCAGGCCTGTTTCACGCCCACTTGTGCCACAGTGGGATTTAACGCTGGTCCTGCGAGCCCTGATCAAATCTCCATTTGAGCCTCTGGATCAGGTTCAAATTAAATTCTTGTCTCTTAAAACAGCCCTGCTGTTGGCTTTAACATCCGCTAAGAGGGTGAGTGTTTCATCTGCCCTCTCTGTCGCTCCGTCATGTCTCAGAATCCAGGCTGACGGTAGTTCAGCTGATTTAAGACCAAACCCAGCTTTTATGCCTAAAAGCATCACAAGCTCTTTTAAATCAAGAGCGATATCGTTGGAGGGGTTTTTCCCTCCCCCCCACAGATCAGAAGAAGAAACATCTTTCCATCTTCTCTGTCCAGTGCGGGCGTTGACGTGTTACATAGTGCGCACGGCTGTAATGCGCCAAACTCAACATCTGTTTGTGCGTTATAGAGATGCACCTGTAGGTCGCCCGTTATCCACCCAGCGCTTGTCACACTGGCTGTGTGAGGCCTCTTTCTGAAGCCTACAAAGCATCAGTTTTAGAGCCTCCCGTCAACCTCAGGGCGCACTCGACCAGGGGTATCGCATCTTCGACTGCCTTGCATAATGGTATGACAATGCAGGATTTTTGCACTGCGGCTGCGTGGTCAACACCCTGCTCATTCATTCGCTCTTATCTACGTGATGTGACGGCCCGTTCCATGACACATTCTGTCCTTAGTGTTTACAGAATGAATATTATGGTTTTCATGGAACTCCGTTTTACTCACATCTGTCTGCATGCATTACAGTGTGAGATGTTATCAGTCACAAGTTGTGACTGTTATTTGGTTCTATTGTCAGTAATCAGTTCACGACTATTGTTACCAATCAGTTCATTTGATTAATATTCAGCTCTCCGGTTATTATTAATCTGTTCATACGGTTCAGCCATAAACCGGTTGGTTCGTGGCTCTTTTCAGCGTTTTTCCCTCCCCGTTGATGTTTCCGGGGCGTTCATGCATTCAGAATGCATAGTTACACAACATGCGTCTGTGCATGGCACACATAATTACGCAATGCGTAATTACGCACATGGGAGCTGAGTGATTAGACTTTTGGGCAAGCTTCTGCTTCATACGGTGTTCGAATGGACCCAGTGAGAGGACCACATCTGCTTCGCCCTTAACCCACTAAGCGAAAGCCTTAAAGGGCGAAGCCTATACGAAATAGAACGTTGGCTACGTACTGTAACCCCAGATTCTACGAGTATAGGCGTAGCCCTTTAAGCGTCGGGCCTCACTGGCTCCTAAATGGCTGAAGAAAAAGCTATTTTGGGAACCGATTTCCCGCTCTTAACATAATTTATATGGACCGGGTGGGGCCCACACAGCAGGTGGGCGTGGACTAAATTTGTCAGTGCTAATGCTACGCATAACGGGATAAACCCACTAAGCGAAAGCCTTAAAGGGCTACGCCTATACTCATAGAATCTGGGGTTACAGTACGTAACCAACGTTTCTCTCTCTCTCAGACTTGGAAGTTTGGTCACGTGCACAGCTTGCACGTCTGTACGATGATGACAACACTCCAAACACATTAACATTTAATACAAAGTTGGTCTTTATGTCAAGGGAATTTAGGTAACGGTTTATTCATTTAACCTTTATTTAGACAGGTTAATCTCATTGAGCCTCGAGGACTCATTTACAAGAGAGACCTGATTTTAACAAAGAATGATAACAACAATAGACAGTTATGAAAAGGCATACAGATTTTTTTTTTTTATATATATATATATAAATAGGATGGCAACAAAAGTAACAAAAACAGTTCAGTCCTCACTGAGGGAACACTGCAGGTAATAATGTCTTGAGAGCGCATGCTGCACGCAGAGACATGTAGGAGGAGATGTATGAAGGCAGCAGACCAAGAAGTGATTTAAAGATGAAAATGTACCAGTGAGAGAGTCTGCGTGAAGTTAATGATGACCAGTTAACCAGTGAATACAGTGTGCATTGATGGGTACAATAATCACAGCCAGTTATGAATCTTAGTGCACCATGATAGACGTCATCCATCACCTGCAGGGTTCTTGTAGGAGCGTTCATATAAATAATGTCACCGTAATCAGTGGAGGGAAGGAAAGTCACAGATATAAGCCGTTTCCTAGCATTCAGGGTTAGACAGGATCCGTTTCTGAAAAATAAATCCAGTTTAACTTTCAGTTTCTTTACCGTTTTCCACGTGAAGCTTAAAAGAGAGATGCGAGTCGACTAAGATACCCAAATATTTATAGGAATCAACAAACTCAATAGAGACACCATTTGAGGATAAAATTAGAGGAAGAACTGCTGGGACCGACTTCCTGTTAGAAAAAAAACATCCATTTGGTTTTGTCGGCATTTAAAAACACGTTTGATGTGGAACAAATCTGACTGGATGATGTCAAATGCGGATTGCAAAAGCTGGAAAGCCTTAGCAGCTGTTTTAGCTCGACAATAAACTGTGTCATCAGCATTACGGATGTTCATCACTGCTAATGTTAAAAATGATGTTACCATGTGTGTGAGGTCAGAGGTTTGTTCTGTCTCAGAGAAGAGCCTGCAAGCAGCTGACACTGTTTGGAGGAGCAGCATTATTAAAAAAAAAAAAACACTTCCTGCTTTTCTATCCGGTTGCAGATTCTCACTGACGAGGTTCTAAGTACCGTATTTTTCGTTATACAAGTCACAGTTTGTGCCTAATTTGCATGCCCTGCGACTTATATGGCGAAGCAACATATTTATGGATCTTTTCCCCATATTTTAGACCAATTTTTGGCTGAGATATGACTGTTTCCATTCATTCTGAGTGGAAAGAATGACGCAGTACAATTTTCGGCCACTAGGAGCGCTAGAGGGCCCTCTAGGATTTTGACGACTACCAGTATACCTGTAGGCATAAAACCATGCCGAAGGAGGAATTTCCCCTGTACGTGGTTGTGACACTTGATGAGAAGAGGTCGATGGACACAGACATGATGAATGTGTGTCTTACAAAGTGCTACACGAAGCGGCCAGATGGATTTTTTAGAGCAAAAAAATCCCTGCTGGTGATGGACAGCATGCGTGCGCACATCACGCCACAATTTAAAGATAAAATTAAAGCGTGCAACTCCATCCTTGCCATCATCCCGGGAGGCTTGACAAAAGTGCTGTAGCCTCTGGACATTTCTGTCAACCGGAGCTTTGAGACACACCTTTACTATAATTTCGAGCAAATAAATAAATGTTTATAGGTGGATATCTTGTTAAATTTATAAGAAATGCGGAGGCTCGTACAGCTGTGCGTGCCTGCTTCACAGCACCTCAGCAGCAGGTGACAATGGGTGAAGCTGGGTGAACCAAAACTATTTTTAGAAATTCAGCTGATTTGACCATTAAAGTGCATTTATTAAGGAAAGGTTCAACAGAGACACACCTTTACTATAATTTCGAGCAAACAAATAATTGTTTTTAGGTGTTAATCTTGTTAAAGTCCTTCCGTTATTATTATTATTTAATAATCATTAAAGTGAAAACAGTTTCATGATAAAGCCGGCACCTTAATCTTCACTGATTTTAAAAAATAAATAAAAAAAACGCATTTTTTATACATAAAATGTTTTTAAAAATCGTTTCCATCCTCTGTCCCGGTCTGCCCGTCTGCCGGGATCCGGGTTTGTCCTTCAACAGCACGCAAGGCCGGGGTCCGGGCAATGGCCTTCTGCGAGTCAGCAGCTCTCTGATCCTCCGTGGTGACCAGCGGAGCTTGGAGCCCGCAGACCACGCAAAGCCGGGATCTGGAGCTGGCAGCATGAAGGATTTTCCACGGTGGCCGGCAGAGGAGCCGGAGAGATGGCACCCTGCGTGGCCTGAGGGAGCTCTGGTGGAGGACCGGGGAGACCGGCGGAGCTCCATCTAGCTCGCTCTGAATTTTGTCGTCGGCCACCAAGCACAAAAAACTCCTGCACTTCAGCCTTAAACACGGTATTGTCATTATTGTTTTTTTTATTTTAAAAATAGATCCAGCCGCTGCTCCGAGTTCCGAGTAATTGCAAATGGCAGATCGATATGAAAAGTTTATGAAAGATCTAGTGACTCCTCCCCCTGCCAAATCAGTGACCGAAGGTGTTCCGACGTCACGTTTAGGTGCTGGCTCGTCTCGCTTGGTCCCACCAGAGATGCAGGGACCAAAAAAGGGTCCGGTTCCGCAAAAAATGACAGTGGAAAAGTGCTCAAAACTGTACAGAACTGAGCCAAACTGGGCTGAAGAGGAGCTGTGGAAAAGGGGCTTAAGATGAAAGTCCTCCGGCTTGAATTGTTGCATTTTGGAGGCCAGATTGCTTGTGGTTCGAAGTGAAGTGACGGGGGAGCTGACAGGTGAAGCCACACATGGAGGAGGTGAGAAGATTATGTTATTATTTTTGAAAGGACTGTGTTAGATAAATTAATTATCCCATCATCGTCTCATTAATCAAATAAGCCACACAGAGTATAAAAGAAGATTTTTCAACCCATTTTTACTAGCAAGGGGCGCAGAATAGAAAATAGGCTTATACAGATGTTACATGGAAGCACCAGTAACAAGGTCTGCCCACAGACAGTACAAAGAAGCTTATCAAGCAGAGAGCGGTCAAGGCAACCCCTGCTTGCCGCAGTGTTTTGTGGTCAGAACTAACGTTTAAGCAAGTCCAGAGAACTCTGGGCTGCTGGCTGGGCAGTCGGGGAACTGTCAGGAAGAAAGATACATAAAAGTATTTTTTTTAAATCAACCCTTAAAGGCCTGGGGGTGAGACAAAAAAATAAATTAATTAATTAAGGCAAAAAAAAATGTTTGAAACTGAGTTGGCTGAAAATGGCTGCTTTTGAAGTGCTGGTTGCAATTCTACAGCATTGGACCATTCTACAGCATTGAGTTCATTAATGCAGTCATTGCTTGCAATACTATAGAATCAGCAGTCCCCAATAAATAAATAAAAAGGTAAGAAACCTTTTTAAAGGCAGATAATAATATGTGGCTGCCTTTCTACAGTATTGGAAGCATTGCATGTGCATGCCTTCCTATACTGTTTTATTGGCAGTCCTCAATTATGGTGATATGGGTAACAATGGATAAGAACTGAAACATCCTTATTTACTTCAAAACATTTGTTCTAAATCTTGTTGCACAGTTTTGAAGGAAGACATGCAAATGATACAGCAAAATGTTGCAGCTCAATTGGGAATAGTTTGCTATGACTTTTGGTTAGATTATTTTTAGATTAATGGAGTTTTGGCAAAAACGCATGAAAAACCCAACCCACTTTGGCTCAGTCATACTTCGAAGTTTAAATGGGTCACAGGAAACTGGACTTCACGTTACTTTAACTGCCATTTTGATCCGTTTTAGGGGTTTTACATAATCATGGATTTTTTTATTGAACATTTTCTTTTGCTCAATGTGGCCAGCAGCCGAAAGGAACTTAAACTGATGGTTGGTGATGTCACACACTAACTATTGATAAATCAAAAATTTATTTAGAATTAATCTTTCTACTCACAATTTTTATTTTGGTACATGTATAAATTATACTTGAAACGCATGCAATCTTGTCTTCTTTGACACTGTTCGTCTCAATGCCACAGCTTTTCACGTTTTCTCTCAAATCCAGCCAGAGTGCACAGCCAAGCTTCTACCGACTGAAGCTATATTTTAGCTCAAAATATTCTCGTTAAAACTGAATGTGAAGTGTCTTTGTACTTTGCCATATCTCTTTAATAAAAATGCAGACACATAAAAACATTTTTCACACAGCGAATGTTTGAAGCTTACTTTGCAGTTCATTTCTGCCTGCCTCTCATTAACTTGGCAGTCATGAAGTGAAAAAGACAGGTGCGCACACTTCTTATACAGCTTGTTCATCAAAATGTAAGCATTTCTCCCCCTGCACTTGGTTATGAAGGGCAGCAGATATAGACCCCCTTTAAAATGTCTTTAGACATGTTCTAGCTGAACCTTGAACAGCTGGACTCACCTGGAGCAAAGCATTAAGGAAGATCTCTCTTAGTGGCTGAGAGACAGACAGATGACTGTCACTGGAGCTGATCTTGAACGTGGTCTCCAAACACTGAATTGCAACTGAAGGGTTAAACACAACACAATTTAAAGGCAACAGCTGTTAGTTGTTGCAATCAACATGAAAACCCACAATCTGGACACAAAAAGCTAAAATCATCTGTCCATTTTATGATAAAATATGGAGAACCACACATTTTTAACTGAACCATATGTGCATATCTTGTGTCAAAACCTGTATTTGATCAATATTAGGAGAGTAAACTATACAGGAGTGTAGCCTGCAGTGATTGAACATACCCTCAAGGCTCTCCTGTTCATCTGCGTTCAAAGCTCCACCGTGTGTCTGATCTCGTAGGAAGTGTGCGATTGCATACGCCAGGCGTTTCTCCACTGCCATTCTTACCTAGAAACTGTCGTCCACAGGAGGAAATTTGGAAAGAAATATTTTAAACGCATTATAAATAGTCCATCAAAAACCTCTAAATGCTGCTATCCCTCAGGATGAACAAATTTAAACAGGTTATTTTAATTGAATGTACTCCACATGAAAATATCTTGCTGCATAAGCCAAAACAATAATAATAATTAAAAAAAAGAAAACACTAATAGATTCAAAAATGAATAAAAAAAAAGACTTGTTTAAAACTGTTTATAAAAGCCTGGACATATCAGTCAGTCTTTTGGATGTTTTAAACAAGACAATTCTTTTTTCTGCACTGATAGATATGAAATAATCTGAAATAAATTACAAACATATTATTATTTAAAGGGATGTGTATCAGTTGCTGCTGTTACAGCCCAAGATAATTTTATGTAAAAAAAAAGAATGAGTCGTAGCTGTGTTGATCAAACCTTGAATGTATTATTACTCAATGTCATGCAATATTGCAAGATCAGTTAGCGCTTAGATTGTGTGTTGCGAATGACTCTCAGCTACCACCGAACAAGATTTTAACTCAATCTTTGTCAAATTGATTAAGTTATGGCCATTGTTGTGTTTGCGAAGGTTGCTTAGTTGTGTCAGCCATCTTGAAGTGTGCTGACTTCACAAATTAATCAGTTGTAGATGTAGATCCATTCATACCTGTCTAAATAAAGGTTGGATGAAAAATAACTTTCTAAGAGTTTTATTAGAATCCATTTAGTGGTTCAGAACATATTTTGTCTACAGACAAACAAATACACACAGAAGCTGGGTGGGAAAAAAAACAGGGGAAAAAGGTTTCTTAGCCTAATTGATGCTGCCATTTTAATTTAAGTGCCGAGTTTCATGGGATTATAACATTTTCCACTGAGGTGAGCTTGTGTCGGACAGAATCTCGCCGCTACTCCGGACAAGTAACAGCATCCTACGGAGACGCTGAAGGGTGCGTTAAACGGAATCTCGCCTGAGACATCTCCAGGTAAAAGAGTCGATTTCACCACCTAAGTGTACTGTAAGGAAGAAGCTGAAGAAAGCCCGGAGAGTGCCGTTCTGTTCAACACTCTCCCTCAAACACCATCTTTCACCCCCTTTTAAACTTCCTTCCCATCTTTAAACTCTTCTCTCAAGTAGAAATTCTTCCAGATATTTTAGAAATGTCTGTGTAAAGTGCTCATCCACCGCCGTGTGGATAAAAAGATCATAATTGTACAGTTTTCATAAATGTCTGTGGTGAAGCAACGGAAAAATCATGGCCGTATGATTTTTCCTGATTGATTGCTTTTGTTGTTATTTTCATAATTTGCCAAATTACTGTAAATGTTTGATGTTAAACTTTGATTCTGTAAATAAATGACCGCATTCATTTTGATGGGTCAAAGATAAATGACGTCTCACGTTTGCATTTCCTTAAATTCAATGCACGTTTTATTCAGTCCAGAAAAATGAAGAATCCGTGTTAATTGATGAATATATCTGAGCATCTGTTCATCTACATTTTGGTAGTTTATTATTAAAAATTATTATTATTATTATTAATTTGTTTTTACACCTTGTGTGATTCCTTATGTATGTTCCTTTGTACTGAAACTCTGGCACAACAATTTCAAATTTAATTTTAGTGTCATTTGTATCATGTGGAACATGAGGCGGAACGAAACTGTGTACTCAAGGTCCCAGTTACACGGAAAAAATAGCAAAAATATAAGTATAAAAAGAAACAGTATATAAGGATTTAAGATATACACTAAATGAACAAGAAATGGCACAGTAAAAGAGCTAAGACATACTCTACACACTAATAATGTAAAACAAAACGGCGTATCAACAGCAGCCCGAAAATGAGCCTGTGGTGAGCAGATGGATACAGCAGCATGGATAATCAGAATGGATAACAATTCCTGCGGGATCAATAAAATTCTATCTTATCTTATATAAATATATATATACATATATATATATACACACAT
>NC_056515.1:14022933-14056403 GCF_014905685.2 Nematolebias whitei
GAAGAATCAGTTTTGTGTTGTGTGTTTCCTTGACTGATGAAGCCTTCCGGATGGAAGGTGAAATGTTTCAGCACAAAAAAAAAGAAACTGTCCAGATGACCTGACTGAAAAATGTTGGATATGGTGTGGATAGAACAAATGGAGTAGGGGTGGTCCTGAAGGAGGAGTTGGCAAAGTATGTAGTAGAGGTGAAGAGGGTGTCAGATAGGGTGACGTGTCTGAAGGTAGAAGTAGAAGGTCTGATGCTAAATATCGTCAGTGGTTATACTCCACAGTTTGGTTGTGATGTGGAGGAGAAAGATAAATTTGGGAAGGATCTGGATGAAGTGACAGAGAGCATTCCCATGGAGGAGAGAGCAGTGATCGGAGCAGACCTGAATGGACATGTTGGTGAAGGAAACAGAGGGAATGAGGAAGTGATGGGTAGGTTTGATATCACGGAAAGAAACCAGGAAGGACAGATGGTGGTGGATTTTGCCAAGAGAATAGAAATGGTTAATGGACTATACTTGTATAGCGCCTTTCTATCTGATCAAGATACTCAAAGCGCTTTACACTATAATCTGTGTCCTCATTTACCCATTCATACAGCACTCTACTAGATCTCTACAAAGCTAATTGAACAAATCATTCTAAAGAGACTAATCAGAGCTTTATCACATTCATACACCAATGGGACACACGTCGGAGGCAATGAGGGATTCAGTGTCTTGTCCAGGGACACTTCGGCATGTGACTGCTGGTGGATTCGAACCCCCAACTCTTGCAATGGAGGACGACTGCTCTAACCACTCAGCCACAGCCGCCCCAATGGCTGTAGTCAACACATCTTTCTAAAAAAGGGAGGAACATAGAGTGACCTAAAGTAGTGGAGGCAAGAGTATGCAGGTAGACTACATCCTGTGTAGAAGAGAAACCTGATGGAGATTGGATAATGTTATACGGTTGTGGCAGGGGAGAGCGTGGCCAGACAACATCGGATGATTGTGTGTAGAACAACTGTTATTTTGAAAAGTTCAGAGAGGAGCTGTTAAAGGCTTTGGGTGGTAAGAAAGAGCTTCCAAATGACTGGGCTACTACAGCAACAGTAATTAGAGAGATATGTAGAAAGGTACTTAGTGTGTCATCTGGACAAAGAATGGATAATAAAGAAACCTGGTGGTGGAATAGTGAAGTGCAGGACATTGTTCAAAGAAAGAGGTTAGCCAAGAAAAAATATGACAGTGAAATGACTGAAGAGAGGAGACAGGAATATATGGATGTGGAGCAAAGAGGGAGGTAGCTAAGGCAAAGCAGAAGGTGTATGATGAGTTGTATGGGAGGCTGGACACAAAAGAGGGCGAGAAGGACTTGTATCAATTGGTAAGACAGAGGTATCAGGCTGGAAGGAATGTGCAGCAGGTTAGACTGCCTAAAGATAGGAATGGTTCTAACAAGTGAGGAGAATGTGAAGGGAAGATGGAAGGAGTACTTTGAGGTGCTAATGAAAGAAGTGAATGAAAGAAAAAGAAGAGTAGACATCGTAGAAACTGTGGACCAGGAAGTGGGAAAGATTAGTGAGGGTGAAATCTGGAAAGCTCTGAAAAGAACGAAGAAGGGGAAGGCAGTAGGACCTGATGACATGCCAGTGGAGGTTTGGAAATGTCTTGGAGAGATGGCAGTGAGGTTTTTGACTCAAATATTCAATGGCATATTTGAGGGTGAGAAAGTGCCTCAGGAATGGAGAAGAAGTGTGCTGGTGCCCATTTTTAAGAACAAGGGTGATTTGCACAGTTGTAGCAACTACAGGGAAATTAAGTTGATGAGTCACACGAAAAAGATCTGGGAGAAAATTGTGGAAGCAAGACTTAGACGAGAGCTGACTATCTGTGAGCAGCAGTATGGTTTCATGCTGAGAAAGAGGACCACAGATGACATCTTTACTTTGAGGATGCTGATGGAGAGGTACAAAGAGGATCAGAAACAACTCCATTGTGTCTTTGCGGATTTAGAAAAAGCATATGACAGGGAATGAGGGCATGAGGAAATCTGAAGTGGCAGAGAAGTATGTTAGACTAGTACAGGACATGTATGAGGACAGCAGGACAGTGGTGGGATGTGTTGTAGGAGTGACAGATAGCTTCAAGGTGGAGGTGGGAGTGTATCAAGGATCTGCTCTGAGCCCCTTCTTGTTTGCTCTGGTGATGGACCGACTAACAGATGAGGTCAGGCAGTAATTCCTGTGGACTATGATGTTTGCAGATGACATTGTGATCTGTGGTGAGAACAGGGAACAGGTGGAAGAGAACTTAGGGAAGGTGGAGGCCTGCATGTGAAAGAAAAGGAATGAAAGTCAGCCGTAGTAAGACAGAGTACATGTGTGTGAATGAGAGGGAGGCCGGTGGAACAGTGAGGCTACAAGGAGTAGAGGTCACAAAGGTGCAGGACTTCAGGTACTTGGGGTCCACTGTCCAGGAAAATGGGGAATGTGGTAAAGAGGTGAAAAAGAGAGTTCAGGCAGGATGGAGAAAAGTTTCAGGAGTGATTTGTGACAAAAAGATGTCAGCAAAGGTCAAAGGAAAAGTTTGTGAGACAGTGGTGAGACCAGCTATGTTGTATGAACTGGAGATAGTGGCATATTTGAGGCTGCACAGAAGTCTGTTGGAGTCAGTCTCCCCATCATAACATGCATCTACACCTGCAGATGCAGGAAGAGGGCCACCTGTATCATAAAGGACCCCACTCACCCAGCACACACACTTTTTGCCCTGCTCCCCTCAGGAAGGAGGTTAAGGAGCATTAAGTGTAAAACCACTAGACTGAGGAACAGATTCTACCCTGAGGCTGATAGAGTCATGAATATCTACCAGAATAATCACTGTGAAAAAAATCACATCATGTTGCTGCTGATCTGTTTCATGTTGCTGCTGATCTGTTTCATGGTGCTGTGTTCATTCATACTCATCTGCTCACATAGACTCATGTTCGTACTGCTGTTCGGCGTATTGTGTTTAATGTGTCTATGCTATTAGTGCTTTGTGTGTTTTTAGTTAACATTTTTCTTAGTTCGTATCTTAGATCTTATTACAGCTTTTCTTTTACATTTTAATACTTTTGTTGGATGTAAATGGAATTGTGTGTGCACAGTTTCATTCCACCCCATGTACCACATGTGGTTCGAATGACAAATAAAGAACCTTGAATATTGCTGCCAAGTTAGAAATTTGTCTTTTCCCAATTACTCAGTAATTCTGGTTTAGATGTCCCAGTTTCACCAGACTTGAAAGTAGCATTGCCTTAAGTGAATCAGGAGTGGCAAGAATGTCTCAAAGCCACATTCACAGACAGCTGATCCGTGTGGTCATGTTGACAGATTCATCCACAGCAGGTGATTTGTGCATGTTGAAACGTGTACATTTGAAAAACTGTTTGAAGCATTTGTAAATCTTGTTGTACACTTCTGATTTATCATCATTAAAGTGACACAGTAAGGAACCTGTAGCAGGCTCGTGTTTTCACAGTGTTGTCATCTTTTTTTGTTCACAATCACAGCTAGAAGGATGCAGCTCCTGTTTCCAGGACAACTCCCAGGATGATTCAAGCTAAATGCTGCTGGTGCTGATGCTTTCTCTGATCAGCCTCACAACGAATCTCTGCACCGGGAGCAAAAACAAAAACACACTGATCCTGATTTTCTGTGCTCAGAAAACACTGCCTGATATTTCCATCACGTGCAGATGCCATGCGCTGTTCTGTTCATTTTTGTCTGCCTGGAACAGCCACTCCTCCCTCGCTGTGTGTTGACACACGCAGATGCAGTGATGTAATATTAAAGTGGGAGATCGGAGGTGTTTTCATCCTGCCATCTATCATACATACTTCATACTTCTAAAATAAATACCACCATAAAAGGCTAATTCAGACGCTAACACTGTCATGTGATGCTATACATCCCGACTTGATCTGAGCAAACTGAAACCATCTGATACCGAGTCCAGAAAACAGAAATCAGACTAGCAAGCATTAAATCCATTTATCCCTAACATTTTGTCCCCCACCCCCCTAAATCCGGCCCCCTACCTGAGCTCCTCAGCTGTCTTCTACACCAGCGTCATGAGGACTCCCGTCAGACTGATACGCGCATGCGCGCTTAAAGAGAAAATAAGGCAAGACAGAGGTGTCGTGCCAAAAAGTGATTCTCTGCCAAAAACTGATCGGGTGAAATCGGGCGCGCCCCCGCCAAGGAGCGCGCCGCGGGAGCGCTGCGGGACTGCGCTCAGGCTGCTGTAAGTGTCTCGTCGAGTCTTTTCTAAGGTCTTTCTCTGTCGTTTAATTCTTTTAGACACATTAAGTTAACACCAATAACAAATGTAGTTGTATGCCCAGGATTACAACAAAGGTTCGTCTCGTTTACCCTTTTCTCTGCCTAAAACTTGGGATGTTTCCTCCGTCACAGAGTCATTCACGTTTTATCGTTTGTAATAAGTATCTGCCCATTTAAATTCCTAATGGGAATATAGCAGTAAAAGTGTTCTTTCTATCTGCACTAAGTTTGCTTAGATTTCGAACAACTGTGTGTTCACTGTATGGATGTAACTTAATAAATAATCAAATGAAAAACTATTTTTATTTTTTACTTTGTAGTGTCAGGCAAAGTTGTAGTGCAATTTCCACTCAAGGAGATAATACCATATAGATATGGTTGAATGAATTCAGTGTCACACTTGACTTTAATGACTTTATTACACTAAGAGGGATTATATTGCATAGAAATAGTTGAATATTGTACGTGTCACACTTAAAAAATGGTAGAAATTGATTTTTTTTTTTTTTAAATCGCCGTTTTCTACTGCCAAAAAGTGATTCAGTGATTTTAAAGCCGCTCTTGTGCCGGTAGCACCAGGCTCACTCATGGTGGCTCTACTCTCTGACAGGTTACAACAATACACCGGAGCAGCCAATACATTTTTAAAACGTGCTGGCTCATTACGCAATAGTTGCGCATGTCGGCTCGGGCTGATGCGGTTTCTTCAATCATACAGCGCAAAGACAAAATGAGAATGCACAATTTGACATTGTCATCCGTTTTGTTGTGTTTCCTTGACTGATGAAGCCTTCCGGACCGAAGGCGAAACGTTTCAGCACAAAAAAAAGAAAGTGTCCAGATGACCTGACTGAAAGATGTTGAATATGACATTGTGTTAATCTACTTGTTGAGGAGGAGGCAGGTCAAACGTGCCGGTAGAGGTAAAATAAAAATTAAAAAATCCTGTCAATCTCAGATGGATCAGCTGATCATCACGGGCCGCGTGCGTCTCCGCACCTTCTGTCATCTGTAGTGAAGGAAGTAGCAGAATTACAGGGCCGGTTCTAGGGATGGTTACATGAGGGGGCACTGGGGAAATGTGAAGGGGGCATCTTCATCCTTACACATATTACAGCATATTCATGTTGAGCATGGAGTTTAGTTTACATTGTTATTGTTGACTTGTGTTTTCTTCATGGGACTGGGGTAATAAAACTGAATTTTTACACGTGTGAGTCAACATTTTCAACCATGAACGCTATCAAGCAAAAACAAAGAAACCGACTGACCCATGCCCATCTTGAATGTCTCACTGTGCTGCAACAACAAATTACAAATACAACATGAAGAAAGTAAAGACTTGCAGCTAGGGATGCACTGATCCACTTTTTTTACTTCCGATCCGATCCCGATACCTAAATCTGAATATTGGCCGATAGCGATCCAGTTCCGATATCATGATCATCATTGATTTTATATGAGGCTGTAATAATCTCCTCTCAAGTACAATTTGTACAAATCTATGCATGCATGTCCAAAAAGGCAACTTGATGTAAGTTTTATTAATGTTAGATAAGTTTTAAAGTTAGAATTAAATTCTTCTAACAGAAAAAAAGGTTTCTTTTTATTCCTAGCTTTAAAGTGGATATTAAAGTGATTAATTTAAGTGATTGTTTAAAGTTATTTTATAT
Organism: Nematolebias whitei; assembly: GCF_014905685.2. Taxonomy (NCBI): domain Eukaryota; kingdom Metazoa; phylum Chordata; class Actinopteri; order Cyprinodontiformes; family Rivulidae; genus Nematolebias; species Nematolebias whitei. The sequence continues at coordinate 14,028,910 of NC_056515.1, forward strand.
TTTTTTAAATTAATGGCAGATATAAGAATTTTTTTCTTCTTTCTGAACTCTTTTCATTCAATGTTTTCTTTTTGATGATTTTTTTATTTTTTTTTATTTAAATGAATGAATAAATGAATTAAATTAAATGTTAAATGGCTTCAAACATCTGCTAAGTTCATGACATAAACCAACAGACATGTTCCTGTTTTTAGTATTTTACTTCACTTTATAATGTAGCTGTTTTTTGTTTTTAATATATATAATTTTCCAATCATGTTTTTTTATGATTGTTTACTGTTGCACTGATAAATATCTCCTGGAGGGTAAACTATATCTTGGCTGCAAGTATCAAGCTGTGAAATACTTCTTTTTCTACAACTGATAGTGGTTGGTCATTAATTATGACGTTTAGCAACTTCTCTGTAAAAATTTGAGCTCCGTGGTTTCAGCGATGTCTTCTTCTTGTTCAATCCGAAGCAGGAAGCCTGATTTGGGGCAGCCACGCTCAGTCTGTCCCTCCTCAGAGACGGGCAGAGTGAGTGGGGCAGATTGGACACGGCTGGCCGGGGTTGAGTCGCCTCTTTCGGGTTCAGTGAGAGTAGCACCCCGCTGAAGCACCAGAGCTCGAATGTCCAAAGTAAAACTAACTTTACCGCGGTTTAATGTGGCGCTATGGCTCTGCAGACATTGCACGTTGCTGTCTTGTTTTGTGGTGTTTAGTGTAAAATACTTCCACACAGTGGACATGTTTAGATGAAAAGTTTGTTAGCTTTTAGCCACAGTGCTGCTAACTCAGTCCTCACGTTGTAGCTGGCTGCAAACTATGAACTGGAGTTCCTGAATGTGAGGTGGGTCTTATTACTCTGGGCTCATGAGACACGCCGCCGTTCAGGAAATCCATTCCATAGTTTGAAGCCAACATGCATCATGGATCGGAAATATTGGCAGGTGGATCGGAAAAATCCGATACGTAAATTATGCTGGTATCGGATGCCAATACCGATTCTGGATCGGATCGGCCCCATCTCTACTTGCAGCACAACTTCAACTCATCTCAGTACTAAGATACATTTTGTTTAAACGGATAATGTGCTGGCTGTGTTTCTTTTTTTGTTCATAGGTGGGTTGTTCAATTTTTTTTTTCTTTGAGTGACTTGGGGTGATATCGCAGCTCTCCCCTTGACTTTGATCTGTCAGGCTCGTTTGAAAATTAAATAAATAAAAATAAATCACTGCATTCTAGGGACAGGCATGAGAATGCAGTATCAGATACATCCAGGGTAAACTCAGGTATACAACCATTCCACAGTTTACTCACAGTTGCTTTATTGATAATTAATTCCTATTAATTTATTCTTTATCTCATTTCTAACCATCAAGTTTCCAGGAAGCAGATGCTGGATGAGGCTCTGCTGAATTTCATCCTGAAGGACTGCCAGCCAAACTTATTTTTTTATAATATAAATTTGTTTAAAAAAACAATCCCAGTCCACAAATATCCTCATTCACAACATGTTCACTTATATTTTCACGTTATGATACATGTTCACATTATTTATTGACTGTATCTAAAACTATCAAAGACATTTTAAATTTAAATGAAAATATGAAACAATACAATATAAACTACAATGACTTAAATCACATTATTGTAAATAGTAGGTCAGCAAAGTGTCAGTTGAGTCTGTCAAAATTGCCTGTAGGGACTCTTTAAGTTCCACCAGGTGTCAGTGTGCAGTGACACAGTATCAAAACAGTATCAATACAGTTCTATTTCGTATAGGCTTCGCCCTTTAAGGCTGTCGCTTATCCCGTTATGCGAAGCATCACACTGAAAACATTTAGTCCACGCTCACCTGCTGTGTGGGCCCCACCCGATCCGTAAGAAGATCCGCAAGAAAGCGTTCTTATCTACTAGATGTTAATCAGTTGTAGACCCTGAACGTCTCTTTTTGACTCCAAAGGGCAGGCTGGTCCATTGCGTCCATCTGAAAAAGAAAAAAAACTCTGTGCCCCCTTCCCCTTCAGTCATGTAATACCCAACTTATTTGCACAGAGCGCTGCCGGTATGTTTAGCCTGTCACAGCAGAAAAAATGTGTTTGTGTGAATAAAATCTGATTTAAACATTTAACATGTTTTAACGTGCATATGTATGTAAATAATAGAACCTCCCAACTCCCCCTGGTGATCTTATATAAAATCATTCCCAATTAAGCAACAAATCAATTCACCCATTCCACCACCCTTAAATTTAATCCCAATTTAGATTGAAAAATGTCATAAATTCACCCCCTGGAAAATCTACATTATAAAACCCCATTTTATATTTTTATCAAAATTCTCTGGTCTCTCGTCATGGCCGATAGCTTTAAAAAATTGTTATTTCATAGAAAGCAATAATAATTAAATCTATCATTGCAATTGCACCATCTAGTGGTGTTATTTCATCACGATCTGCTCTAGAAAATCAAATAGTCACTAAATACACAAATCCTCAAGTAATCATTAAAAGGTAATATTTAACTAAGTACTATGCAAAAGTCTCTTGTTCGACCATGTTAATTTTAAGAAAAAATCATCATAACGCTCCATAATACTGTAAATACACATCTGTACTCAATTGTTAAAAATTTACCCACAACTTAGCTTCATATTATCTGTTAAATTTCCTGTTATATTCACCCATGTTTGACTTCCTCCCCATTAGGTTGTAACACACTCCTAGGAAGGTCCACTTAGTTATAACATCAAGAAGTTTACTCTAAAAAAACCTTTAGTTTCAAATAAAAATTGCAAGTTTCTATTCCCACATTCAAATAATCAGTTTTGGAATTAATTAACAGATAGGAAATTTCTAATTCTACTTTCAAAATAGGGCTTTTTATCCATAATTTCCGTTGTTCTAATTTATCGTTCAAAAATCCCCAAGACTTAGCTTTAGATATAATCACATCAATTGATTAGCGTTGTAAACACAACCTATAAATATTTGTAATGTCAAAACAGTGTTCTATAATCATTTCAGTACATGTAAAAATCCAAAAAATCTAGTCTAGCAATTACCATTTATTAACTCATAGCTTAATAAAAATCAGTAAGTTCACAGTTTCAAGTGTTTGATTGGATAAAAAAATATATATATATATAAAAAACACTCCTCCATCTATATGTTTAAAAGTAAAATCAGAAAATAGAAACCCTTTACCATGCTGGTAACGTTAATTAGACGTTAATAATGATAAGTGATGTCAATTTGATGTTAATAAACTGTCACAGCCAGATTAGTATGAACCTTAAAGAACCCTCATTCATGATAAATGATAACACCCTCATTTGATGCGTGATGTTCTCAGCTCAGGGAGTAGAACCGGTGACTTATTCCCCCATGGCACGCCACTCCATTCCCCCTCATCAGGAGCATTTCCTCGGACATCTGTCCGGCCTCCATCCTTCAAACCCCTGTCATTGGACTCGCAACGCCTCTGTCAGCGACTCATTTGAAGCTGCATTATTAGGGAAAAAAGAACAAACATCCTTTTCCCACAATATCACAAAACTCCAGTCATCTATCTAAATTTCTAGAATTTTCATTATCAATATATAACTATCAATTATCATTCATTATGGGTAAGTCAGTGGCTCATATTGCAGGTTCATACTCATCTGACACCTCTCTGGGAACGTTGACCACATGCTCACACAGGTGACCCGTGTTCACCCTTCCTGGAGCTTCTTCAGCACAGATAACCTGAACAGGTGATAAGAAACAAACACAACCAGCACAAACACCCTGCTGGCAACCAGCCAAACAGAGTCCATCCTTCTACCCATCATCCTATTCCTGTCAAGTTTTTCTGAATTGAGTCATCACATTTAGCATTTTATCAGCAACACTTATTGTTTTTCTCTTTTCTCCATGCACCAAATTTCACAAGTCATTGATAAGTATTATACAACATCACTCTAAAATGCTATGTCTTAAATCATGTTAGTAGTTGTTAAAATTCATTATTATATATTTTCTGTTAGTATCCATTTAAGCACAATTAAAAATAAGTAAAAAATAGTGTATTCCAACTCTGTTAGCACTTGTAAAAATCTTACCTGAGATGAAAACACTGCTATAGATTTGATTTAATCTGCCTGTAACTCTGTCACTGAACATTTTATGTGATTTAGAAGTCAAATATCCAGCAAGGTTTTTGTTCCTTAGATGTAATATTCCAGCCTAATTTATCATCCAAAACAACCTCTAAAATTTAGCTCATCTCATATAGAAAAATCAATAGTCGTTACTTAAAATCATGAATTGTGTCTATCCTGATTATCGATATTTACTTGTATTCAGACATCCATAACACTTTGATACTTCACTGGTTGTCCCATCAGCCCAGTTTACAGTTTAGGTTCTCAATTCTCCTTATGGCATCTCCTGTAGAGAGAAAATGTGGGGGGGGGGGGGGGGGTATACAGACATCCATCCACTTTATAGTTAACAGTTCTAAAGTTATTTCAGACATTAGTTATTTCAGTTCAGCACTGCTCCAGAGACCTGTGAAAGGTTATTGTTGTTCAAGATATACAAATCACATCAAGTCAAGTCAAGTCAGATTTATTTATAGAGCACATTTAAAACAGAAACTGTTACCAAAGTGCTTAACAAAAATATCACATCATCAAATAAAAAGTAGCAAGATATATTTACAGCACATGGAATAAAAAATATAAAACCAAAAACAATTAGAAACAATGAAATACTAAATCAGATCACGTTGTGTCAAAAGTCAAGGAAATAATAACAAAAAGCATAAAGTCAGTCAGAAACAATGAAATACTAAATCAGATCTGATGACCTTGTGTTAAATAGGCTTTCAATAGCTGCCCACTGCACCACCTGGTGGTGGACGGGTTAAATGCAGAGACTAATTTCGCCATTGTATGGAAACATACAGTGCTGACATTGTGATGACATTATTATTATTATTATTATTATAACAAAAGCATAAACAGAATCAGTATCAATGAAAAACTAGATCTAAATCCAATCACCCTGTGTTAAATGTCAATGAGTATAGATGTGTTTTTAGGAGAGATTTAAAAGCAGAGACTGAGGTGGCCTGTCGTATGTTGATGGGCAGATTGTTTCAAAGTTTAGGGCCCACGACTGAAAATGCTCGATCCGCTCTGAGCTTCAGCCTGGTTTTTGGTACGGCCAAAAGCAGCTGGTCTGATGATCTCAAATCCCTAGAAGGAGTATAAGGATGAAGAAGGTCGGAGAGGTATGATGGTGCAAGGCCGTTAATGCACTTGAATGTCAGCAGGAGAATTTTAAAATCAACTCTGACACGTACAGGAAGCCAGTGAAGGGAGGACAGAACCGGAGTAATGTGCTCAAACCTGTGAGTTCCTGTTAGTAGCCGAGCTGCAGCATTTTGTACGAGTTGGAGACGTGAAAGTGAAGCCTGACTAACCCCAACATAAAGCGAGTTACAGTAGTCCAGCCGGGTTGTAATAAATGCATGGACTAGTTTTTCAAGGTCAGATCTGGACAGAACGGACTTAAGCTTTGCTATTTGCCTTAACTGAAAGAAGCTTTTTTGTAGAACAGAGTTGATCTGTTTATTAAACTTAAAGTCCGAGTCTAACACTACCCCGAGATTGGTAACCGACTGCTTTAGATGAGGCTGAAGGGAGTGCAGGTTTACAGGATCAGTGACAGTGGTAGAGCTTGGGTTAAACACAATGACCTCAGTCTTCTGATCATTAAAACTCAAGAAGTTTGCAGCCATCCAAGTCTTGATGTCATCAAGACATTTTAGCAAAGGGTGGATGGAGCAGGAACTGTTTGGTTTTAAAGGCAGATAAATCTGAGAATCATCGGCGTAACAGTGAAACGAAATACCATGTTTCCTCAGGATTGACCCCAAGGGGAGCAGATACAATGAGAACAGAAGGGGTCCAAGAATGGAGCCTTGTGGGACCCCACAGGAAAGAGGGACAGAAGCAGAAAAATGATTGTCAAAGTTAACACAGAAACTCCTGTCACCCAGATACGAACGGAACCGTTCTAGCGCCACCCCTGTAATCCCAACCCAGTGTTCTAGCCGTGACATAAGGATGCTGTGATCAACAGTGTCAAATGCAGCGGTAAGGTCGAGGAGTACCAGGATCACAGAATGGCCAGAGTCATTCGCTAGCAGAATGTCATTACAGACCCTTACTAAAGCTGTCTCGGTGCTGTGCAGTTGTTTAAATCCTGACTGAAAAATCTCAAAAATTCCATTTACATTCAAAAACTTGGTTAGTTGACTAAAAACTATTTTCTCCAAGATTTTAGAAAGAAATGGAAGTTTTGAGATTGGCCTGAAGTTTGAACAAGCTGCAGGGTCAAGTCCGGGTTTTTTAATTAATGGAGTTACCACTGCATGTTTTAAAACATCGGGGACCACACCTGTAGCCAAACTGCTGTTAATAATGGCAAGAACAGAGGGTCCAGTTGACGGTAGAACCTGTTTAAAAAATGCAGCAGGGATGGGATCAGCAGGGGAGCCTGAGGGCTTCATGTGACCAACGACCTCATTTAAAAATGAGAGTGAGATGGGGTCAAAGTGACTGAAGACTGCTGAGCAGGGGACAAGAACTGAAGGGTCGGCTGTGGAGTGTGGAATTGATTACCTAATCGACTCAACCTTTTCAACAAAATGCCTGACAAACTTATTACAGGTGTCAACAGAGGCCTCAATGGTGGCAGACTGAGGCACGTTTAGAATGGTGTTAATGGTGTTGAAAAGAACGTGGGGGTTGTGACTGTTTGAGTTGATAATTTTTGAGAAATATTTGTTTTTCTCCTGTTTAACGGTGGTCTGATAGGCTTTCCAACATGATTTTAACATCTCAAAAGACACCTGAAGTTTATCTTTTTTCCATCGACGTTCAGCTCTTCTGCACAGGCGTCTTGCCTCTCGTGTAGTCTCATTACCCAAGGGTGGGGCGTGCGTTTTCGATTCCTGAGCTTTAACGGGGCGACTGAGTCCAGGATCTGTACACACGCCTCCTGATGCTGAGAAAGCAACTCCTTTTTAGTAAGACCCGCAGAGAGTTCAGAGTCTGAAACAGAATTACCAGCAAAGATGGAAGAGAAGAGTGTGGCAGTGGAAGGGTTAAAAATCCTACAGGGCTTGGGTGCGGGGGGGGGGGGGGGGGGGCAGGTTCACAAATCAATGAGGTGTTGAATAAAACAGGTTTGTGGTCGGAACCAGAGTTACGCTTGTATTGATCAAAATTAGCGACATTGGTGCCACAAGGTTGAAGATCCAAAAGTTGTTTTTGTTCATACACCAGCTGAGCGTTGATGTCACAGATGAGAAATGAAAAAAACACCAAAAATACGAACACCATCAGCAGAGGTGGATTGCAAGCCATGTACACAGGCGCCATCTTACCGGAAGTAATAATCAATCAATCAATTAAATAATCCTCAAAGATAATCTTTGTTTAACCAGTAATTTTTTAAAGGAACAGGCACCGGTGAAGTGAAAATTACTCTTTTGAAAACATAAAATTACCTATTTTAATCTGTATTTCTTTAATTTAACACTAAGACTATATCTTAAAACTGCAGGTCACTCGCTGTGAGATAATCCCAGCTCTCATCATGACTCTTTCAATACATTCTGTCAAATCCCACAGTTAATGTCAGCTTGTATTACCATTTAAAACTGTCCATAATTAAAGGTGGATCCGTTTATCTGTCAATTACTTGAAGGTGAATCTTCACTGGGGTACATTTTAACATATAGTGTTTGTCTGAAAATATGATGTCTTTTCATCTCTGTAAAATATGAAGCACTTTGTGTGTGTGTGTATGGGTGTGTGTGTGCACATGTGTGTGCTTGAACGTGACTTCTATTTAACCAGGCAAATACCTTTTAGGTCACCAGACGTCCCCAGCAAAGGAGGCTTAACTTTGCTAAGGAGGCCCTGCGCCTCAAAACCTAACATGCATGTGTTTTGTTCTGTGGGAGGTATAAAAGGATTAATAGTATCTGTCAATTACGTGAAATTAAAAAACAAACTTACACAGCTCCATTACAAACCCTCGCATGAACCAGTGTTGCTTAACCTAAATAGTATACATGTTATTTATTTATGTAACTTTTAATGAATAATTCAAATGTTTAAATATAATTGTCTACTCTCCTCCCCTCCTGAGTCCACATGAGAGAGCTGTCATCACCCCCAACAGACCCTGCAATTTCATTAAATAAAAATAAGAAACACCTCAGCATTTTACCTCAGGTGAAATTTCATAGCATTGATCATTACACATGTTTGTCAATAACATCCATCCATCCATTATCTTTACCCGTTTATTCCATTTTGGGTCACGGGGGTCGCTGGTGCCCATGTCCAGCAATCACTGTGCGAGGGGCGGGGTACACCCTGGACAGGTCGCAAGTCCATCACAGGGCCACATAGAGACAAACGAGACAAACAACCATTCACTCTCTCACTCACACCTAGGGACAATTTAGAGTTACCAATCAGCCTAACATGCATGTTTTTGGACTGTGGGAGGAAACCGGAGTACCCGGAGAAAACCCACGCATGCACAGAGAGAACATGCAAACTCCACCCAGAAAGGCCCCTGGACCGAGGTTTGAACCAGGGACCTGCTCGCTGAGAGGCAGCAGCTCTACCAGTTGCACCACCGTGCTGCCCTGTCAATAACATAACAATTCGAATTGAAGATAAACATTCTAAAATCAGAAAACACAAGTAAACAGCAAAAAATGATCTTGTATTTACACAGATAAAAATGTACCATGGAAGATTAATTATGCGTACATGATCCAATCTAATAATGCAAGGTTAAATCATGATGGTTCATGTCATGACGGCCTGCAAACTCTCTCATCCTACAGTTTAATACTTTTGTTAAATAACTAATATATAAAGAAGGTTCTCTGTCAAGGACACAACTTTTATAGAAATATGTCATTATAACTGTTTCTAATCTACTAATACATTTATCACAATATTCTCCAAATACTTTTACCCTGGTTGTTTTAATTTCACAGACGTGTTTGAGTTTCCTCATTTATTTAATTCACTTTCACTTGTAATACTACTAAATTTTGCTAAAAAAATAAAAAACAAGATCAGACGGCACTGGTAGTCGTCCTGTTTATCTAGGCGACCAGGCTCCAGTCTGTCTCTGTTCCAGACACAATGACACTGTAGAAGAACATATGCTGATATATTCATCAATTAAACGGATTCTTTCATTTTTCTGGACTGTATAATGACGTGCATCTGAATTTAATAAAATGTGGACGTGAGACGTTAATTATCTTCGACTCACCAACGACAGTGGGTCATTTATTAACAGAATCAAGTTTAACACATCACACATTTACATTAATTGGCAAAAATTGAAAATAACGACAGCTTATTAATCAGTTTACAGGAAGTAAACAATGCAGCGATTGTTCTCACTTCCAGTAGTACAACAGATTATTAACCACACGGCGGTGGTTGAAAAACTTTGCTTTAGACATTTCTAAAAATATCTGGATAAAATTTTTACTTGATAGAAGAGTTTTAAAGATGGGAAATGAAGTTTAAGTATGAGAGAGATGTGGAGGTAATTTGTCTGTTTAACCAGAAACATGCACGCTCCTTTGGACCAGCTTGTCCCAACGGTACACTTTGGTTGAAGATCGACTTTTTACCTTTCTGAAGATATGTCAGTTCCGGTGTAAAGTTCCACTTCGAGCCACTTTTCAGCGTCTCCGTAAGAACAGCTAAACCTCGGGAGTCGTGAGATCATCCAGAACAGACTTCATAATTCCTCTGAACTTCTCTCGTCCAGCTTGATTTTTCTTTCATCAGCATCCTGAATTCCAGCCCTCATGAACTCTGGAACTGCTGAGTTTCAGAACTGCAGAACTTCTTCATCTACTCCCAAACGACTGGAGCTGCAAACTCTCCACCCGACTCCAACTGGAGGTGGAACCTCTTGCAGAACTCTCCATCTACTCCAACTCTTCTAAACTCTAACTCTACTCTGGACTTAACTCTAACTTTTTTTTTGAACTAGGAAGTGCCAACATTTAAAGAAGCTCACTTCCGGTTCATTTGAGAACTTTCTGATTGGTCGATTGACCAAAACAGAGGTGTGTTTTGTGATGTAAGGTGTTATGAAAATTCAAGGAAAAAGATTAAGATTGTTTAAGAACAGACAGAAGATTGTTATGAAGAACTCCGACTTCGTGGAGTCACTTCTCCAGTATCTTGCTGTAAAAGTTAAACATGACATTTCTTTTTCAGTAAACTTGCAGTTGACCGAAACTTGAACTTTGACTTACTTACACACTTGCTCATTGAAGACAGAAGATCAGACAATGCATCATTAACCTGATTTCTTCTTTGAATGAGGATTAAAAATCGTTATTACTGTTTCACAGTTGATTTAAAAATGAGTAGTTCACTTCAACATGTAAAAATGGATTGAACTAACACAATTTGATTATCAAACATTTGTAAAATAGTAATGATAATCGAAAGTAGTCTTCTTTTACTTGATTAATTCAAGAAAGAAAGTCTTAGGATGGGTCAACCTGTATTTCTGGATTCAAATCAATGAAATGACAGCTTCTGTCCCATATGGTCCCTAAGGTCAAGGTTTTGACATCAGGCCTAGTTCACTACAACACGATAATCCACACACATGAGACTGTGGTAAATGAAAAACATCCTTGACCTATCACATTATCTTCAGAGAGAAGGTCTTTGTGTGTTCATCTACTCACATCAACTTGAGTGTGTAGATTTCTGTTTTCTGTCTGGGCTCCTAGTTTGAACTGTACCTGTTGGTCTTTAAAAGTTATTTAAATAAAATCATGTTAATATAAAAAGGTCACTTACCAATTTTATGCCTGATGTTTGATGATTTCCTCCGTCTTAGGTTTTATAAGTCTGTGTACATTTCCTGTCATTAAGTGACCTTGTACTAGATGGCTGCTAAATTTATCAGTTTTCACTCTTGCATATCTGTAAAGTGACTTATATTAGTTCTACATTAACAAACATACACTATCAATTCATACAACATGATACTCACACTCCAACATCATTCATGCAACAAATATACATGGCATTTACAATGTTATATTTCCCTATTCCTGCCTAACTAAGGTTCTTGTCTGTCCCTCAACTTATAAAAACATATTTCCCTCACTGCCTAACTAAAGATTTCTAATTATCCCTATGTAAACCATAGCAACACCTCATAAATTATTAGGTACCTCTTCTAGATTCTTCTCTAGGGATCATCCATATTTAGGTGTACTTTTAAAGATTTCTGCTGCACCAGCTAGCGCAGCCCCGACCGAAAATAGATGAGAATAAAAATGTATATAAAAAAATTAATAAAAACAGCTATGTCGCTCGGGGATGCACAGCTGACCAGTCTGTATTTCTTTGCTACAGACCTAAGGAGTCTACCATAAACAGAAACTCGAGGCCATCACTTTCTTTCGAGGAGGTAGCAATTTCTCCCCAGAGGCACCCAAAACCACGTAGGGTTTCTTCGAACTGTCACATGACCACACCTCTTGACGCAGTCCAGACGTCCAAGTTTTAACGCGTTTCTAATAAACAGCGACGGGCAATTACACCCGGAACGTCTTTTGGACTGAACACGCTTTTCGTAAATATTCTAACGTCAGCAAAAATGACGCCACAATTTTTACACGGGGCTCTAAACCGTCACCACATCGGATCTTTTTTTTAATGGCTTCGATAAACAAACGAAAATTTATATACGAGCATTTAAGCAACTGGACGAAACTTAATTTTAGAGCAAAATTAACGTTTTGGGTTTTTATAACGCTAGCGGACCACTTCCGGTTAGCATTGTTGCTAACGCTTCCGGCCTGCTCCCCGCACGCCCAGACAAGAAAATGTTACATATATAAATTGTTACGCCCGATAAATACACTCACAAACTCACGTATTATACTGTAACGTTCTGCTGCCTTTCAGTTCAATAAACTGCGTGCACCGAACCGAAAACAGAGCAGCCTGTCAGTCCTTAAGGGACACACAGAAATTCGATTTAACAGGTTTCTGCTTACATCACGTTAAAAGCCGGCTAGAAAACAGTCTGCTCCAATTCGGTCACCTGCCGCTGTGTCACCATTAAATAATACGAAATAAGCCACCACTTCCAAAGACAAGAGAAGGGTTTCGGCACCAGTTGTTGCATTTGGGAGCTGACTGCGGGTCGTCAGTCACTACAGCTAGCTACTGCTAGCCATGATAATAATAATAATAATGAATTTAATTTGTAACCCACTTTTCATTAACAAAAATCTCAAAGTGCTACAGAGTGCAACTAAAATCAATGATAAAATCAACTAAAATCAGTGATAAAATCAACTAAAATCTGTGATAAAATCAACTAAAATCAATGATAAAATCAACTAAAATCAATGATAAAATCAACTAAAATCAATGATAAAATCAACTAAAATCAATGATACAGTCATGTGGAGGCAGAATAGGCTTGCTTAAAAAGAAAAGTCTTTAAGCCTTTTTTAAAGACAGTCAATGATTGTGGAGCTCTCAGATAGTCAGGGAGGGAGTTCCAGAGGTGGGCGGCAGCCACACAGAATGCCCGATCTCCCATGGTTCTTAATTTAGTTTGTGGAAGGTGGAGGAGATTACTGTTCTGTGATCGTAGGGACCGGGTGGATGAATATGGAGCAAGAATGTCCTTCAGATAATCTGGTGAATTTCCGTATAAACACTGATGGGTGATGAGAGCAATTTTGTACTGAATTCTGTAAGTGACAGGAAGCCAATGGAGGTTATGGAGAATGGGTGTAATATGTTCAAATTTACGAGCTCTCAATAAAATCCTGGCTGCACTGTTTTGAATCTATTGAAGCTTCTGAAGGTTTTTGTCGGGTATTCCAGTAAACAGGGAGTTGCAGTAGTCGAGCCTGGAGGAGACAAAAGCATGGACGAGTTTCTCTGCATCAGCAAAAGTGAGAGATGGGTGCAGTTTGGAAATATTTCAAAGATGGAAGAAACAGGTTTTAAACAGATGCTTAATGTGATTTTCAAATGTAAGATGAGAGTCCATTTTTATTCCAAGATTTGTAACAGAGGTGGAGAGGGGGATGTCTTGTCCAGAAAATGAAATACTCGTTATAGTTGAAGTTTGAACCTGGTGAGGGGTGCCAATCAGTATGGTCTCTGTTTTGGAGCAGTTTAACTGAAGAAAGTTCTGATTCATCCATGCCCTTATCTCCTCCAGGCAGGTAGAGAGGGCAGCGAGTGAAGATGGAGATGACAGTGGTGAAGATGATGCTCCAGTCCTGATGTAAAGCTGTGTATGGTCGGCATAACAGTGAAAAGAAATGTTGTACTGATTAATAATTTGACCTAAAGGCAACATGTAAAGGGAAAATAGCAGGGCCCCTAAAACTGACCCTTGAGGGACACCACAGGAGACACAGACAGTCTGGGACTTGGCATTGCCAAGACTAACACATTCCAGCCTATTGGAGAGGAAAGATTTAAACCAGTCCAGGACAGTGTCACAGAGACCGACCTCCACATGAAGACGGTGGAGGAGGATACTATGGTCCACAGTGTCGAAAGCTGCAGTGAGGTCAAGGAGAACAAGGAGGGAGGGAGAACCAGTGTCAGCAGCCATGAGGACATCATTGGTGACTCTCAGCAGTGCGGTCTCAGTACTGTGAGCTGCACGGAAGCCAGACTGAAACTTCTCATACAGGGAGTGTTGTTGTAGGTGGATCTGCAGCTGAGCAGCAACTGCTTTTTCCAGCACTTTTGACAGAAATGGGAGGTGAGAAATTGGGCGGTAATTAGAAAGAATGTCTGGATCCAAATTAGATTTTTTCAGAAGAGGCCTAATGATGGCAGTTTTAAGAGGCAGTGGAACTTGACCAGATTGCAGTGACTTATTTATTATGTGTGTGATTAATGGGCTTATTGCAGAGTGATTGGATTAAATGAGAGACGAGGGGAAGGGATCCAGGGTGCAGGATGAAGGCTTCATTTTCTTGATGATGGTCTCCACTTCACTCTCAACAACCTCATCAAAGCAGCTCAGGGACCCAGAATGCAGACGGGTAGATGGCAGATGAAGATCAGGGAGGCTATGGAGCTGAGATCTAATGGAGTTAACTTTGTTTTTAAAAAAATGAAAGGAACAGGTTGCATTTTTGAACAGAGTCCTCATGAGACTGTTTAATGGGATTAAGGAGATGATTTATTGTGGAGAAGAGTTGTTTAGAGTTTCCAGGGCAGTTGTTGATGATGTTAGAATAATATTTGGACCGTGCTTTTTTAAGAGAAAAGGCGTAGGCTTTCTGATTTTCTTTATATGCCTGCTGATGTACAGAGAGACCAGATGATGGGCCTTAGGCTTCCTCTCTGACCCTGGACCCTCAACCAGCCCCCACCACTTCCTCCGGCTCGAATCTCTCTCAGAAGTGGCAACTCATACAAATCAATAAATCAAGGAAACGTCAATTAAGTTTTATCAATTATATTAAAAAAGGCAGGAAAAGATTACAATTTACAGTGCTGGACTCTTCAGTCTGTGACGTGTTCACAGACACGGAGGAAGAGCCCGCATGTCTCATGTCATTACTCATTTAACACCCTAAGTCCTAAGACTCCGCCTTCGCAGAAGGGGATCTCAACCTGTCAGTGTATGAGGGGGCGTGACTAAGTGTAATTTCAGTGGATCTTATGTGGTAATGACGTGTTAGGAAATATGAGACAGTGCTTCAAAAGCCTTCTACGTGATGTGGCAAGCAGATTAAACTATTTTTTGACTGATATTGAAATCCCAGGGAGACTCTTTTGAGTTGCTGGCCCAGTTTAACCTAGTCAGGACCGGGTCATAATTTCATTATCATCCCATCTCTGAGCAGATCAAAACCATAGGACCAGTCCAAAAATATCAAAACAACTACAACAAAAAAAATAGTTGCTTGACTGGCCAGCCAACTCACCGGACCTAAATCCCATTGAGAATCTATGGAGTATTCTCAAGAGGAAAACGAGGGGCACCAGACCCAACAACAAAGAAGAGTTGAATGTAGGATTCCCTGTCTTCCCCTTTAACCATCTCTCTCAGCAGCTAATCAGCTGATTAGCTACACCTGCACCTGCTGCCAAGACCTGCACCTCCTGCTCTACTTAAGCCTCAACCAGATGTTCAGCCGACGCTTGAACATTTATTGCCTTAGGTAATATTGTGACAGCCAGTAAAGCCTTAGTGTGTTCAGTCTGTACTAACCTGTTGCTTTTCTGCCCATCTGTTCAGTTCCCGTCCACCCTGCCTGTCCGACTTCCTCCTGATGGTGTCTGGTCGCCAATCCTGCACACCAAACCCATATCTGAGAAACTAGACCCTGGATCCTCCAACCAAACTACACCATCGACCTATACTCACCTCTCTGGATTCCCCACTGTCCCTGGATTTCGTACTCCATACCCACACCTCTCCAACACCATCTGCAACCATATTCAATTCAATTAAATTAAATTCAGTTTATTTATATAGCGCCAAATCACAACAAAGTTGTCTCAGGCACTTTACAGGAACATTCACATACATAAAAGACAAGTTGAATCTTGGATTTGTTGCAGTCTCCCATCCTGAGCAAGCACAGTGGCAACAGTGGAAAGGAAAAACTCCCTTTTTAAAAGGAAGAAACCTCCAGCTGAACCAGGCTCAGGACAAGCGGCCATCTGCTTTGACCGGCTGGTTTGAGAAGACAGGAAGGAGAGACAGACGAACACAGAATGGTAGGTCCTTGTATAGGTCCAGGTGTATCTGAAAGACAAAAAAACACATGTTAAGGATAGAAAAATTAATTACAAATACAAAACAGATTGAGCAGAGTAAGTAAAGACGGTAGCAGAGTGAAACATGTGGTCAGTTTGTCCAGCAGTCTAAGCCTATAGCAGCATAACTAAAGGACAGCTCAGGAAACCAAAGCCTACCCTAACTATAGGATTTAGCAAAAAGGAAAGTCTTAAGCCTAGTTTTTAAACTGGATAATGTGTCAGCCTCATGGACAGAGATTGGAAGTTGGTTCCACAAGAGAGGAGCCTGATAACTGAAGGATCTGCCTCCCATTCTGTTTTTGTAAATTCTAGGAACCACTAGTAAACCTTCAGCCTGAGAGTGAAGTGCTCTGTTAGGAAAATATGGAACAATAAGATCTGTAATATAAGCTGGAGCCAGGTTGTTGAGAGCTTTGTAGGTTAGAAGTAAGATTTTGAATTCTATTCTGGATTTGACAAGGAGCCAATGGAGAGAAACTAAAACTGGAGAAATATGATCTATCCTACTAACTTCAGTTAAGACTCTGGCAGCAGCATTTTGGATCAACTGAAGATGTTTTAAAGAAGTATTTGGACACCCAGATAATAAACCATTGCAATAGTCCAGTCTAGACATGACAAATGCATGGACCAGTTTTTCTGCATCATTTTTAGATGAGATGTTTCTAAATTTAGTGATATTACGCAGATGGAAGAAGGCAGTTCTAGTAACATTTTTAATGTGGGGGATAAAAGACATGTCCTGATCAAAAATAACACTAAGATTTTTAACATTAGAGTTGGAGGACAGTTTCGACAGTAAGAGAAAATATGCTCAGTATTGTCTCAGTTATCTAAGGATCAATCATTATCAAAATACTCATCTCATCTCCCCTTTTCCTCCCACAGCCAAACCCGCTGCTGCACTGTAAATAAAAATATCACAATTTTGTATCCCTGTGGCCTTGTGTTTTTGGTCTGCCACTTGGGGTCATATAAAACCAAACAGCATGCTAGAATGTTCCCCCTACCTAAACCTGGGCGTCCATGGTCCAATATAGCTTTGGACTTTGTCACTGGCCTACCGGTTTCTGAGGGTAATTCAGCTGTATGCACTATCATCGATCACTTTTCCAAAGCAGCACATTTTGTACCTTTAGTTAATACCTTCAGCATCAGAAACAGCCCAGATTCTGGTAAAACATGTTTTTCGATTACACGGCATAACCCTCGATATAGTCTCTGACAGAGGTCCTCAATTCACCTCACAAGTCTGGAAGGCCTTCTGCCAGGCCTTGGAAGCCACCTCCAGCCTGACTTCGGGATACCACCCTCAGTGTAATGGTCAGACTGAGAGGTGCAATCAGGGGATCAAAGCTGCATTAAGGTGCGTTATTGACAATAACCCACCTGAAGCCAACACCTACCCTGGGTTGAATACGCTCATAACTCCAAGACTTCATCCACCACAGGTCTGTCTCCCTTTGAAGCCTCTCTAGGATACACTCCACCCTTATTTCCCTCCCAAAAATCTGGCATCTCTGTTCCTTCCATTCAGCATCATCTCTGTCGGTGCCACAGGATCTGGCACAAGTATTTCCTTTCCACTGTTGCCACTGTGCTTACTCAGGATGGGAGACTGCAACGAATCCAAGATTCAACTTGTCTACTGGGTTCCTTAGATAGAGAACTTTACTAACTGGCTTTTATGTATGTGAATGTTTCTGTAAAGTGCCCTGAGACAACTTTGTTGTGATTTGGCGCTATATAAATAAACTGAATTGAATTGAAACTGAATCTTAACAGGAAGTCAACACCTCCAACTTTACTAAAAACCAGGGGCGATTCTAGAATCTGGCCATTAGGGGTGCTTAGCCCCCAGTGCCGACAATGGCTTTTGGCTTGAACTACGTGGTGGCCACTGGCTTCAGAAGCGTTCATAATGTTGGGGGGACACACTGGTGGGGGATATGGGGGTCCTCCCCCAGAAGTTTTTTTAATTTTTGAATAAAGTAGATGCCATTTCCTGCATTCTGGTGTATTTAATGGGTTATTAAACATCATGATTGGGAGGGGTAGCACAAAGGTTAGAGAAGGTGGGCCTGTGATTGGAAGATCATTATTTCAACTCCCGGTACAGACAACATCAAAATGTGGGTGGGATAGGTGAAGAACCTACACCTGCCTCCACCCTTACTTGTCCCACTCTGGGCCCTTGAGCAAGACCCCTAACCCCCACTATCTGCTCCCCCGGGCACCCTATATAGCAGCTCTCTGCTCCACAAAGAGGGCTGTGGTAGCTCGGTGGTCTGTGGTTGTGTCAGGAAGAGCATCGTCAGGAAGAGCATCTGGTGTAAAAATAATTGCCAAGTCTTCGTGTGACTCAGTTCGCTGTGGTGAGCCCTGAGGAAGGGAGTAGCCAACAACAACAACAACAACAACAACAACAACAACAACAACAACAACAACAACAACAACAAAAAGTTAAACCTCTATGTTTACCTACATTAGTAAATACTTTATTTAATAACTATTTTAGAGAGCATGGTATAACAAGAAGTAGCGCTAAGTTAGCAGCGTACAATACAGACGCGCTAGCTAGCTGAGATGCTACAGACGTAGCTTACATTACACAGCTTAATAAACATTTTGTACAAATTCATTTTAGTGTTAACTGATTTTGTTACACTGAATCATAAATGCAATAAAGAGAACCCAAACCCAGAACTAGGGATGCACCGATTCACATTTTTTTACTTCTGATCCGATACCTACATCTGTATATCGACTGATACTGTTCCGATATCATAATCAATCAATCAACCTTTATTTATACAGGTAAATCCCATTGAGCCTCGAGGACTCATTTACAAGAGAGACCTGATTTCAACAAAGAAAGATGACAACAATGGACAACAGCAACAACAATAAACAGTTATAAAAAAGCATACTACAGGTTTTTTTTTTTTTTTTTTTTTTTTTTAACAAATAGGATGGCTAAAAGGAAAAGGTAACAAAACAAAAAACAGCTAGATTCCAGATTCTAGATTCCAGCTAGATAGTGGTGGTGTCGGACGACCTCGACTCCTCTTTGGCCAACCTTGTCGGCAACCTCGGCATCGGTAACGGCACCATGACGAATGACATCCACTGGAGCCAGCCGGGGGAGAGGAGGATGACCGGCGGCACCAACTGGCAGCCCAAGGCGGCGCCCACCACGACCTGGAACCCCGTCTCCATGCCACGTCAGTCATGGCCTTCCCTGCCACCACACCCACAGGCATGATGGGATATCCCATGCCTCCCATGCCATAATCAGTTAATCATAACTGATTTTATGAGGCTTTAATCTCCTCTCAAGTACAGTACAAAAAAATGCATGTATGTCCAAAAAGGCAACTTGAGGTAACTTTTATTAATGCTGGATAAGTTTCAAAGTTAGAATTAAATTCTGCTAACACAAAACATACTATTTATTCCTATCTTTAAAGCGGATATTAAAGTGACTAAATGACTTCAAACATCTGCTAAGTTCATGGCATAAACCAACACAGACATGTTCCTGTTTTTAGTATTTTACATCACTTTATAATGTAGCTGTTTTTGTTTCTTTTTTATAAATATATATATATATATTTTTTTTTTTTTTTTCAGTTCATGGTCTTTTTTATGATTGTCTGTTCAATTCAGTTTATTTATATAGCACCAAGTCACAACAGAAGTTATTTCAGGACAGAAACATTAAAATAAGTTAAAAGAAACATTCATATATAAAAATAATAATTTAAGACTATTTATCTGAGCAGACTGCTTTGAATTTAACTCCATCACAGAACTCTCATCTTGAGCTGATAAATATCTCCTGGAGGGTAAATGTAAACTATATCTTGGTTGCAAGTATTCAATCAAGCTGCGGAGCAGACAGTCTGATTTCAGTCAGCTGCGCTCAGTCTGCTCCTCCTTCGAGATGGGCAGACTGAGCGCGGCTGACTGAAATCAGACTGCCTGCTTCGGCCTGAACGAGAGGAACACACCGCTGAAGCCATGGAGCTCGAACGTCCACCGTAAAACTAACGTTACCGCAGTGCCTGGCTAAACAATCCTCGTGCTCTTTAATGTGGTGTTTTTTCAAATGTTTATTAAGTTCGATGCATTGTAGGTCGTGACCGAGCTTCCCCCTCTCGGTACAGCGGCTCTGCAGACATTGCACGTTGCTGTTTTGCGGTGTTTAGTGTACAATACTTCCACATAGCGGACATGTTACGATGAAAAGTTGGTAATGGCAACAGTGCTGCTCAGTGCTCAGCCCTCAAGAGTATTTACTCACGTTTTAGCTGGCTGCAAACGATGAAATGGATTTCCTGAATGTGAGGCGGGTCTTATTACTCTGGGCTTCATGAGACATGCCTCCGTTCAGGAAATCCATTCCATAGTTTGAAGCCAACACAGACATGCATCATGGATCGGAAAGATCGACAGTTTGGATCGGAAAAATCCGGTATGTAAATCATGCTGGTATTGGAGGCCGATAACGATACCAAATGGGTCCCATCCCTACCCAGAACCGCCCAAAAAATAATGATAATAAAATTATCATTGTTTTTAATTTATTTTTCTGGGATGCAGTTAAAAGCACCCACAAAAAGATACTAAAATCACCACTGGGCTGCAGCGTGCAGCTGTTGCTTCAAGGACACTTCTGAGTCTGTGAGCTCTGCGATAAGTGTATAAAAACAAGTTTGATTTATCTTATCTTTTTTGTTTTTCATTCCCATGTCTATTACATCTGAAACAAGCCCATAGCACATTCTAATAAAATTTAATTTTCATATCAAGTGGAGCATTAAGGCCAGCCATAATGCTCTGCTTGTGAAAGTAAATCTGTTGGGCATCACTTTGACACTCAGACAATAATTCTAAGTGTCACAATGCCGGACAGGACAAGGGGGAAAAAAAAAAAGCTTCACACAGCTTGTGGCAGGGACTGGTCTACATGTGTGTACTTCCTGTATCTCTGTGTAACCTGTCCTAAAAATCTGACCTTCCAAGTGAAATATAATTTTATTAGATAATATAACTTAATGAAATGTCTAGATATATGTATCCCGTTTTGATATTTAGAATATTGTATTAAAACATGATCTGATTCCGTTTCTGGTAGAAAATGTAGTTTTAGCTACATGCCTACAACTCCCAACATTCACGCACCCACCCATTATAGAACACAAGATGGATAGATATTATTGGTTGAGAGCTGGGTCACATGATAGAGTAGGACTTCCCATTCGTTGATGGTGGTGACGACTCCAGGAGGTGTGGCCGAGCTCTGAAGAAGATGGGTTGTCTGTTTACGTTAGGCGCCATTGTTCATGGCCACATGGTGGGAGTTATAATGGCCCAGGGCTGGTGATCTTGTACTTTACATGCAAAATAAACCTTCTGAAATGGAAGACAATTCTCCTCCTCTCCCTGCTTCAGATCAGATCACATTCTTACACAAGTAAAATTCTGGTAAAAAAAAAAAAATCTTCTCTTGCTGTTGAATGTGACTCCTTTTGAAAAAGTAAGGTAAAGCGAGAAAAATTTTCTCCAACAGAAACAAAGTGGTGGAAGTTTTACCATCTCTACTTTGGTTGTAGAGTACACCAAATGAAAAGGTTTACAATATTTAAAACCATCTTGTGCTCAGACTCCTACAGTAAGTCAAAAAATATTAAACTTCTTCCTCATTTGCATTGTTCATGTTTTTCTTAGTTGAGGATATAAAAATAAATGTTTTTTTGCAAATGTTACAAAGTCACCTCAAAATTACACATAAAGCAACACATTTATTTACATATTCAGTAATTTGACACAGATTTAGTTAAAAGATTCTTTAAGCACAGAAAGGATGAAATATTACAGAACAAGTCACAGCAGACGACACTTGGGTTTGAAGTAGGCCTTTTTCTGGGAACATTAGAGAGGAGCTGCTTTATTTTAACTCGCCACAATCGACAATGACGACCTTGGCTTTAGGAGAGCCGCTCTTTGAGCCTTGCTTCTCCATCGCCTTGACAACATCTATGCCCTCCACGACGCTGCCGAACACCACATGCTTTCCGTCCAGCCTGCACAGCAGAGCAGCCGATTAGTATGAGAAGCAACACCTGGAGCTGTGAAACAGAAATGTGCCAGCAGCTCACCAATCAGTGGAGGCGGTGCAGATGAAGAACTGGGACCCGTTGGTGTTGCGTCCCGCGTTGGCCATGGACAGAGTCCCCATTCCCTTGTGCTTCAACTGGAAGTTCTCGTCAGGAAACTTCTCTCCGTAGATAGATTTACCCCCAGTTCCATCATGATTGGTAAAATCCCCACCCTAAGAATAAATAGAAAGGAAACAGAGCAGTTCACAATCGTGCCTGAGACACCAATATGAGACCACAGAAAATCAAACTTCCACCAGAAGTGTACCTGGCACATGAACTTTGGTATGATACGGTGGAAGGAGGAGCCTTTGTAACCAAATCCTTTTTCTCCGGTGCACAAAGCACGGAAATTTTCTGTGAAGCAAAAAACACCCATTAAACCTTTATTTCCACAGGTTGGTCTCATTGAGCCACGAGGACTCATTTATAAGAGACCGGTTTTAAATAAACAACACAGATGAGGTACAGACAAGAATTGACAATCATATAAAAAGCAAATGTTTCCAAGTTCTGCTACAAAACACAATGAAAGCTTTTGAAACATATCCACCAAGTGGAGAATCTGATTCTGCTGCAGCTCTTGTTTTATGTCCCTTTCGTTCTCGTCTTCGGTCACTAGTTAGGTCACTTTTCTGTTTGGATAGTCATGCATTTTGAGTTTGAAGTGATGTGAAGTATCTTTTTTAATTGTGCCATTTACTCATCTCTTATGTATAGTATTCTGTAGTCTTAGTTTCTCACATGGTAATAGTTTGGGATTTTTGACTTAATGAGAAAAAACTTTTTTTGCGTTTGCCTTTTTTTTTTTGTCTTTGTGGCAATGTTTTAAGACCTGTGGGTTTTTTACTTGCCTGTAGCCAAAAGGCAATGTTTTTTGATTTTATATAGATGGGGAAAACCTCCAGATAATCAGTGTTTAAGAAACTATGAGGAGAAACAAGATTTTAGCTCATACAAACAGGTTAGCGTTGTCTGTGGTTGCTCTACCTCTCTTTGGAGAATTTTAATTCTTGTGGGTTTTTTTCTTCCCCATCACTGAATCTGTGCATCTTTGTGACCGTTCTGATCTTATTGCTTAAAGTTGATTAATTTGTATTTCGAGTTCATCAATGGTAGTTTGAATCTCTGACATCCATCCATCCATCATCTTCCACTCGGTCCGAAGGCAGGTCACAGGGGCAGCAGCTTGAGCAAGGAGGTCCAGACATCTCTTTCCACAGCCACGTCTTCCTGCTCTTCTAGAGGGATTCCAAGGCATTATATTTCGTATAGGCTTCACCCTTTAAGGCTATCACTAGTGGGTTTATCCCTTCGTGCACAGCGCAGCACTGAAAACTTTAGTCCACACCCACCTGCTGTGTGGGCCTCACCCCTGGTCTGTGTAAATTACGGTGACCGGGTAATCGGCTCCCATTTTTTCTTCAGCCAGCTAGCTAGCACTGTCAGAAGAACGAAGAAGGAAAAGATGTCCAGCTTTGAACGGCACAACTTTTGCTAAGGATGCCTGGGTCTCCGCCACGCCAACCTCCTGCCGTCCCAGTGAGCTCCTCCTCCCCGAGGAGAAGCAGAGATGAGCAGCCTTGTTCAAGGTAAGTGCGGAGGAGTGTTCTTCTCCAGCGGGCAAGCCGCTACCCGCTGGACGACGCCATCGCCTTTTCTAACGTGTTTTCCTCGGTGAATCGGATGATTCCCTCAAAAAAGGTGATGCGGGCAGCAGCTCCGCAGAGTGTTTTTTCCGTGGCGGGATGCTATGCGCAGGACGATGCCACCGCCTTTCTTTGACGCAGAGTCATGCAGTGAAGCGAATGATTCCTCAGTGAAAGGCAATGCTGGAAACAACCTCACTGTCCCTTCCCTCCTGGAGAGTGTAGTGACGGAAGAAGAGCGGTCGAACGGATGCTCAGCCACCTCGGGTATTCCCACTTCGGCGACCATACCACTCCCAGCCGTCTGCGCCCTCCTCTCGAAGCTGCCCTTCATAATCCAGGAGGCTGCTATCACAAAGGGACTTTCCTTCCCTCGCCTCCTTCTGCCCTGATCGGATGATCTAGCGGGAAGGTTTGGCTCCGCCCCGGCTCGTCGCCCTGATCCTATCTGGCCTCGCTGTTCAGCTGTGACATCACATTGGAACGAGGCTGCAACTGGGCCCGGCAAGCTGAAGACATCCGTCTCCACCTTCGCCTTCATCTCCAGAGTTGAGGGTTTTTACCGATCGGTGTTTTTCCCTCGGTTCTCTCCCCTGGAGCCAAGCCTGGCAGAGGCACTTGGGGCAAAAGTTTCCAGGAAGGACCGGCAACCTATCTCTCTAGGAAAGCATGACCAGAGGGTGACAAAGCTCTCCAACCGAGCTCACCAGTGCACATCCCAGGCGGTTGCAGCAAACAACAACATCGCTCTGCTGGCCTACAGCATCTCAAAGAGACTGGGGGAAGCAGACCTGCTGGAGGCGACAAAGAGCTCTCTCTGTGAAGCCGCTGATGTCATCTTAAACATGTGCACCACCTCTGCGGTCTGCCTGTCCCGCATCGCCGCCTGGATGACCATGATCCAGAGGACCACCTGGCTCTGCCTCTCTCTATCCTTGTCCGAGAGGCTGCAGAAAGACCTGCTAGAGGGCCCCATCACCCCAGAGGCTTTGTTCGGGGCCAACTTCAGGACCATCCTTGAGAAATAGCAGAAGTTCGAGGAGGTCTCAGAGACTGTACACCATCTGGTGACGTCACAGTCCTCCTCCCGCCCCTCTGGCTGCTGGAGGGACCACCTTGGCCAGCAACAACAGCAGAGGCTCTCCACAGCTGCGGCAGCGACTTCACGCTCTGCTCCTCTGCCGGCCCCCTCCACCAGGGAACAGCTCCTTGAGGGGAATGTGTGTGTTTTTTGATTATGTATGTTTTGAAATAAAACAGAAATAGCTCTGAAAGTAAAGTTTTCATCTGAGACTGTCAGATAAGCTGATCTCACAGCTGCCTCTCTTCACACATTCCCCACACAGAACGAGCCAATAACCTCTAAACAGCATTTTAAATGGCACCGCAGTTCGGTAAATATCACAAAACACTCGTCTGCCACATCAGCTAAAATGATGTTTGATGTTTTTTCAGCAGACTGAGTCCGGTAAAATCCCTCGTTTTCAGCCAGAGTCCATTTTTAATTTCTGCTGTTTTCTGCCCACTCACAGCGCAGCGGGAGTAAATGCATTTCTCCATGACAGCTGCAGCCTCAACCGAAACGGCGTCTCACTCAGAAAGCAGTCACGCCTCCTCTCAGTGCGCGCCGGCTCATCTCAGCTCTAATGCGAGATCGCAGCCTGGGCTCAGAACAGAGGCACATATACAGCCCTTTTTTCTGTTGGAGAGCCCCTTGGGTTCCACCCGGATCTGAGAATCTCCAGAGCGGGTGATGGCAGTAAAGGTTTTTTGTCTGGTTGACGTTCATGAGAAACATGACAACACAAAATGTGTGCCCGCTCTCCGAGCGTTACTCAGAGTGGCAGTGAGTGTGTTCCCTGGACAGATGGACGGACCGTCTGATCAGCAGGGGTTACACGCTACAGTTCGCAGCTCAACCCCCACCGTTCAGAAGGATTATAAAGACGGTTCTGTCTTCTCCAGAACAGAGCTCATCTCTCCAGTCAAAAGTTCAGGAATTTCTGACGATAAACGTGAATTCCAGAGTTCCCAACGAAGAGGAAAATACGGGTTTTTTTCCTCCCACTACTTCCTGGTTCTGAGAAAAAACTGGAGGGATGAGACCCATTCTCGGCTTGTTCATGTTCAGCAATTTGATCATGGGAAGACAATTCCAGATGCTGACAAACAGCTGCTGGAGAACTTCACCAGAAAGACTGGTTTTCACCTCCATAGATCTGAAGAGTGCATATTTTCACATTTTCCATCATTCTGAAACACCCCAAGCACGTTCTCGAAATGCGTGGAGATGGCTCTGCAGTCATTACACGTGGCAGGAATGAGAATTCTTTTTATCTGGACAATCTGTTCTTATTAACTTATAAACTGGTTCCTGCTTTTTGGATTCGGCTGGTGGCTGGTTTTATCAATCAAACAAGGAATTCGTCTGCAGCAAATTTGGACCCAATTACACTGCTTGCCTTTATGATGGCTTGGTTCATGTCTTGAGTACCCAGACTCAAATGCTTTGGGCTGAATGGATCAGATCTTGAGGATTTTACTCAGTCACATTCCATCGGTGTGGCCATGTATTTTGGACATTTCGGAACCGAGTCAACCAACACAGACTAAAGGTAGATGTCATTAAGTTCTGCCTGTCCCCAAAACAACTGTGTGTTTATCTGAAGTTGGCTCCCTTGAAGGCCATCTTATCTGAATTTGCCTGGAGTACATGTGATCTGATGCTCACCACCCCCTCCCTGAGGAATTTCCAACTGATAACCAGATGGAACCAGCTGAATAAACTTTGTGTCATCATTTCAGGACTCTTGGATTCTCATAGACGTTATTCTTGGCCATTCCTTGACACACCTTGAGAATGTTTATGGATCTCACCAGAGGACATTGACTGATTTTCCATCCTTATCAGAACTCTTACAGTGACCTCAAGAGCATCTATGAACATTGCTGACCAATCTCGTCTCCTCTGTCTGCAGAATGTCTACGTTACTGTGTGCTTGTTTTTGCAAGGTGTTTTTTTATATTAGAGGGGGATTTTCTTGGCAGGAAAAAAAAAAGTCTGATAGGAATTTTTTTCGCCTCCAACTCCTACATGTGTCCAGTTAACCACTGTTTTTGTCTTTCCAAACAGGTCTCACTTGTAAATGAGTCTTCGAGGCTAAATGTGATTTATCTGTTTAAATAAAGGTTGAATGAATGAATGAATTAGCTCGGTCCAGATAGGAAGCAGTTGAACAGACCAAAACGCTAGTGTTACACCTGCTAAACCGGGGTTTTCTATAAACTGGGAAAAAGTTCCATTCGTCCGTCCCAAATGATTGTTTATCTGGAAGTGGAGCTAAACTCAACCACAATGAGAGCCCGTTTATCACAGCTGAGAGCCGAAGCTCTATCAGCTCAGCGCCGCCATGTCAAACTCTGCAGCATAGTGACAGTCTGCCTGTGATGCGACTCCTGGGACAATGTCAGCGGCCCACATCGTGGATCCGCTGGGCCTACTTCACATGAGATGCCTTCAGAGATGGTTTGCCCACCTGCGCATAGATCCTGTGCGCCAGAAGAGGCGGATCATCTTTGTGCCCCCCACCGTGAGAACCGATCTGAATCACTGGGGAAACCCCCTCATTCTGTCAAAGGGAGTTCCCATCAGCAGGCCTACGTCACGCGTCTCAGTTTTCACAGACGCGTTCCTGTCAAGCTGGGAGGAATGTGTCTGTCCCAGGCAGTGGGAGCACAGTGGCTGGACCACATGTCGCTTCACATAAATGTGCTAGAATGTTTTCAGGGTCTGAAACG
>NC_056515.1:14061403-14075434 GCF_014905685.2 Nematolebias whitei
TCTGAAAACAGCAGCTCAGACTGAGGAAGTCTCTTGGATGAGAGACGAAACGTTTCTACATTTTTTTTTGCTTTGTTTTGTTTTTTGTTTTTTTGAATGTCCAGAGGACCAGATTGAACTTTCTTGGATTTTTCTACCTGGATTATTGAGCATGCATCAGGATACCTCCAGCTAAAGGCTCCAGTATACTCCCGCGTCCTGTCAGCCACGCGGAAACTGTGCGCACCGTCCACAGAGGGTTGAGACTTCATGCTCGAGCATCCAACCTGAGCGGTTGCAGAGCAGCTCAGCAGACAAGGGGCGTTTACCTTCAGGACAAATTGAGGTCGCCGATTGGTCATTTGCTGACACTGGATTGATTGACAAGTCAGAAAAAAAAAGAGAGAGCTGGCAGCCCCAGCGGTGTTCTGTTTATATGTTGTTAATAAAAAGTTCTAAAAAATAAATAAAATTATTAAAAAAAAAAAAACAGGGAGTGCTGGCCTTGCAGCCCACACATCAGACCAGCCCACCAGGAAATCTCCAGACCCTCCCGCAGCCGCGCAGGACCTGATTTTAATTTGCTCATAACAAAGTCCTTCATTTCTCACCATTTCAGTCATGGCATCAATGGAGGAGGAAGAGATCACTTGCCTTTTGGCAAAAGAAACAAAAAGAAAATGCCATTAAACCAGATCAGGGATCAAGAAGAGGAATTTAATAATTGTGTTGCATACAAAACAGTCCGTCGCCGGGCAGTTTACTGTGCGACACAGAGTACGCGGTCGTAAAAATTGAGCTTTTGCGCGGACATGCCTTGCGGGCGTCTGCTTCAACTCTAATCTGGTACATGCGGACCTCCACAGACTGACATACGCAGGAGTATACTGCGGGCTTAAGAAGTCTGTAATGACTGAACTTGTTTACTTGGCATATTTTTTGCGTCTTTATTGTACCGAAAATTAACCAAACTGAGCCCTCCTTGAAACTGAACCGAACCGAAATGTGATTTTAGCGTATTGTTACACCCCTACTCCTTCCCCACAAGAGAGGTCACGTTCCATGTCTCAAGAGCCAGCTTTGGTAAGCCAGGGTCAGAGTGCCAAGGCCCCTGCCTTCATCCATTGCCCATGGAGACATGCACCTGACTCATATGGCCCCTCCTGCAGGTGGTGGGTCCACAGGAAATGACTGACATTTATTTTGATTATTATTTTAAACACCTCTTTTGTTTAA
This sequence comes from Nematolebias whitei, assembly GCF_014905685.2. Classification (NCBI taxonomy): domain Eukaryota; kingdom Metazoa; phylum Chordata; class Actinopteri; order Cyprinodontiformes; family Rivulidae; genus Nematolebias; species Nematolebias whitei. Next base: position 14,062,619 of record NC_056515.1, read on the forward strand.
GTCTTTGTTTCAAAGACAACACTTTACCCTTCATCCTAGTTATTTTAAATTATCTTTATTTATTTTTTGTCTCTTTAGTCTTTTCTGCTTGTTCTGCACGTTTTAAAGTGTGGCACTAGTTTGATGAAGTTTTGCTTCTCTCTGTAGACATTGTGCATCTTGTTAGAACTAAATGTTGTATCCTAGTCGTTCAGTAACCCTTCAGCAGACTTTCCTTAATGGCAGTGAAAGGTTGCATTAAGGCCTTCTATTTATAACATGATGACAAAAGCTACTTCTTCAACATCAAACATCTGGGCCATATTTCCTGCCTTCGCTGAGTAAATGGGTCATATGACTAACAATGGCTCTGTGTGACAGAGTCAGACATAATGCATCATGAAAGTTTATTTCTTAGGGGCTTCATGACATGAGTTCAGCAGCTCTGTGTGAAGCTCAGTGAACTGAACAGAGCTTTTAAACAAGATTCCTACACAATTAAATTTTTGAAATTCCACACGACCAGATTCAAATTTTCAGACTTTTTTTAGCCACTTTTTGACATCAAAACATTCGTAAATTTACTGTTATTTAACATGTTTGTTTATTTAAAACGATTGAAGGTGATTGTGACTGAATTGTTTTCTTTTTCCATACTTATCCAGACTTGGAATATACCTCATGAATCCTATACAAGTCCCACTTTCAGACTGCATACAGTCCAGGTTTCTGGTGCAGGCTTGTTGTTTTTCTTACCTTCAGTGTTGGCAGAGATGGAGCCGAACTTTAGTTTGAGACTTCCTTGGTTCATATACTGAGCCTTAGGGTGCATTCACACCAGCCCTGTTTAGTCCGCTTTAATCGAACTCTAGCTCATTTTCCTAGAAAGTCCAGTTTGTTTGGGGAGGTGTGAACGCGCCATCAAACTCTGTCAAGGAACAAAAAGGCGAACTCTGGCCCGGGCTAAAACCTAGGTCTTAGTCCGGTAGAACAGAACTCCAGCGCGGTTCGAGTGTAGTGTGAATGTAAACAGACCGGGCCCCGCTCCACAAGCAAGAAGTGGAGTACAACGCAGGGCAAACAAACGCGCATTTCTCTTACCTTATATGGAGCCGTCAGCTGCCTTGTGTGAAAAACAATACTCTCCATGGTCTTCTGCCTTATCTTCTGCTCATGCTGAGTCCATTTTTGAAAAATGACAAAATATAACTCCTAAAACTGCTAAAACTTGATGCCACTCAGTTTTTGTTTTTATTTCCAGCAGAAGTGTCTTCAGAGGTTTTTGTGTTTTCTTTCAGTAGTTCTTGGTACAGCGCCCCCACAGGCGAGCGGGGGAATAGGTTGGTTCAACTGGTTGGCTCAACTGCACAGTGCAGTGTGAATGCAAACGCACCAGCTCAAATGTAAACAAAATGTTATGAATATTGGTCCCCAACCGAACCGAGTCTACCAGACTATCAGGTGTGAAAACAACCTTAATGTGCCCAAACCAACCCATTTTCTGTGTGTGTGTGTGTATATGTGTGTGTGTGTGTGTGTTACATTACCCACCTGCAGTCTTTGGGACCGCATCAGCTCTCAGCTGTTAAGCAAAGATTTTAAGATTTTAGTTAGTAAATTAATTAAAAAATAAAAATAAAATAAAAAATCACACAGGAATAATAAAAGATAAAACAATTGTAGTGCCAAGCATTTACAATAAAAAAACTGAAATAATATTGCAGTCTCTTCCTCAAATTTGACTACTTTGGTTTTTAGAGATTTTATTTGGATCTTGCAAATGAAACTCCATCCATCATCGCAGGGGTGTCAAACTCCAGGCCTCGAGGGCCGGAGTCCTGCAACTTTTAGATCTGTCTCTGATGCCAGACATTCTTTACCACCAGTTCCTGCTGGGTGATCCGACATAGTTCCCAGGCCAAAGAGGATATATAATCCCTCTAGTGAGTTCTGGATTTGGCCCAGGGTCTTTTAACAGCAGGACACGCCCAGTAAACTTCCAAAAGGGAGGTGTCCTGGATGCATCATAATCAAATGTCCAAACTTCCTCAAATGACTCCTTTCGATGCAAAGGAGCAGTGGCTCTACTCCAAGTTCCCAATGGATGATGGAGCTCCTCAAACCATCTCTAAGGCTGAGCCAGGTCATCCTACAAAGGAAGCAATGGTATGTTGGCACCATCCAGTTGAGGTTTCTGATTTGGGTGATGTAGGCAGCTGCCCAGGGCGACATGAGCGTCCGGCCCCGCCTCCAAAAAATAAAATGCATTATTTCATATAGGCTGTCTAACCTACATATGGGTTTCCTATCGCCCACTTGCAGGAAGTGGGTGCCCTCTACCAAGGTATGTAGCCTCTGCTGAGGTCTGACACACAGATTGTGAAAGAAGGGGAGGGGGGTTCTCTCCTCTCCCCTGCTGGGACAGGCATGCATCTAGTAAATCACACCATTGATTGCTCTCAAACAAAGCACATTTTATTCATATTACTGTGAATATAGCCAATAGTTGACAGCTTATTTAATAATAATAATAATAATGTCATCACAATGTCAGCACTGTATGTTTCCATACAATGGCGAAATTAGTCTCTGCATTTAACCCATCCACCACCAGGTGGTGCAGTGGGCAGCTATTGAAAGCGCCCGGGGGACATTTTGGGGATTAGACTGCTGCCCAGAGACGCCATGTGTGAAAACACTGAAAATATAATACAAAAACAAATCTGCAGACTAAGGAAGGTGGATTAGTTTAGGATTAAGTTGTTTTGTCTCATGTTGTGGGATGGTAGCCCACTACTCCTCCCAAGTGCCAATTCCACACTTTCAGATTCAGATTCAGATTCAGTTTATTATTGCCTTTGTCAAAGAACAGGGTTCACAGACTGGGAACTTGATTCGGCATAAAAGGTGCGAATAAAATATAAAAGAAAACATATGTACACCAACCAATACAACACAATACAATACTCAGAAAAAACATGCAAATGGAGTAGTGCAGTTAAAATACAGTGAAAAAGTGACCAAAGCAGAGTTATACAGTAACGGGATTATGAGTGTTCAAGAGTCCAACGGAAGATGGGAAGAAACTGTTCTTATGGCGGGAGGTTCTGGTTCGAATAGACAGAAGCCTCCTGCCCAAGAGGAGTGGTTTAAAGAGTTCATATGCAGGGTGAGAAGGGTCAGCTGTAATCCGCCCTGCTCGCCCCACAGTCCTGGAGATGTACATGTCCTGGATAGATGGGAGGCTACAGCCGATTACCTTCTCAGCAGAGCACACAATGCGCTGCAGTCTGTGTCTGTCCCTAGTGGTGGCCCCGATGTACCACACTGTGATGGAAGAACAGAGGATAGACTCGATGATGGCTGTGTAGAACTGCACCATCAGCTTGGCTTTCCTCAGCTGTCGCAGGAAGTACATCCTCTGCTGAGCTTTCTTGATGAGGGAGCTGATGTTCAGCTCCCGCTTGAGGTCCTGGGTGATGGTGGTGCAGAGAAACCGATAACAGTCCACAGTGATGATGGGGGTATCATTAAGGGCAAGGGGGCGCAGAGGGGCTGTGGCTTTCCTGAAATTCACAATCATCTCCATTGTCTTCTGGGCATTAAGCTCCAGGTTGTTGTTGCTGCACCAGGTCACCAGCCGGTCCACTTCCCTCCTGTAGGCAGACTCATCACCGTCTAAGATGAGCCCAATGAGGGTGGTGTCATCCGCAAACTTAATAAGTTTTACAGAGTCATGGCGGGAGGTGCAGCAGTTGGTGTACAGGGAGAAGAGCAGAGGGGAAAGTACACAGCCCTGTGGAGATCCTGTGCTTCAAGTCCGAGTGTCCGAGACAACTTTCCCCAGCCGCATGCACTAACTCCGATCTGTTAGGAAGTCTGTGATCCACCTGCAAGTGGCGTCAGGTACATTGAGCAGAGAAAGCTTGTCTCAGAGCAGAGAGGGAAGGATGGTGTTAAATGCAGAGCTGAAGTTCATAAACAGGATCCTAGCGTAGGTTCCTGAGGAGTCCAGATGCTGCAGGGTGAAGTGGAGGGTCAGGTTTATGACATAATCTACAGACCTGTTGGCTCTGTAGGCAAACTGCAGAGGGTCCAGGACATGGAAACTGACACATGGAAGATGAACAAGAACAGGTCAAAGCCATCATGTGCTCAGTTCAGGAAAAAGAGAAGAGGAGAAACATGTCAGGGGAATTTAGGCAAATGTTATGCATGTTTATCACTAACTAATGTTAATGTTGAACCATGAGTGTGAAGTGTGGGTCAGAGAGTCTTTTGTATGCTCAGAGATGAGCCTGCAGGTGCACCTGATAAACTCCCAAGGCCTTCTCTGAGTCTGAAAGCTGGAAAGTCGAGGTTGTCTTGACCTCGCCTCTGTTTGATAAGCGTGGATTTTAAAACACTTCCTGCCTCACTGTCCAGTGCAGATTCTCACTGACGAGGCTCTAAGCATGTAATTTCTGTGAAAGCCAGTGTGAGCTCTACCCTTGTACAAACCGGATTCTAAAAAAGTTGGGACACTAAACAAATTGTGAATAAAAACTGAATGCAATGATGTGGAGATGGCAAATGTCAATATTTTATTTGTAATATAACATAGATGACAGATCAAAAGTTTAATCTGAGTAAATGTAACATTTTAAAGGAAAAATATGTTGATTCAAAATTTCACAGTGTCAACAAATCCCAAAAATGTTGGGACAAGTAGCAATAAGTGGCTGGAAAAAGGAAATTGTGCATAAAACGAACAGCTGGAAGACCAATTAACACTAATTAGGTCAATTGACAACATGATTGGGTATAAAAAGAGCTTCTCAGAGTGTCAGTGTCTCTCAGAAGCCAAGATGGTAAAAGGATCGCCAATTCCACCATTGTTGCGCAGAAAGATAGTGCAACAATACCAGAATGGTGTTACCCAGCGTAAAATAGCAAAAACTTTTAAGTTATCATCATCAACCGTGCATAACATCATCAAAAGATTCAGAGAATCTGGAACAATCGCTGTGCGTAAGGGTCAAGGCTGTAAAACTCATGTATGATCGTTCAGCAAGGGAGAGAAGATTTAAAGCGGGTCAAAAAGTGCTTGTAATGTCGCCGACAAATGATAGCAAGCTACTAGCAAAGTGGCAGGGTCCCTATGAAGTGCAGAAGAAGCTAGGTCCTACCACTTATCAGGTTGCCACCCCAGGGCTCCAACGGTCCACTAAAGTGCTTCATGTAAATCTGCTTAAGGAGTGGGTCCCATGAGCTGAAAAAAGAGCAAAGGTCTTGTTTATCCAGCATGTGGGAGAGGATGAAGAAACTGATCAATACTTACCATCACAATCTGCCTCCAATGTGGATTTGACCCACCTCATGGGTGAACAACGGCATGAGGTAAATTGTCTTGTTACTTCAGATATATTCCAAGAATATCTAGGCCGCACCAATTTGGTAGAACATAACATTGTGCTTCAAGAAAAGGCGCAAGTCAGACTCATGAGTTACAGGGTGCCTGAACGTCTTCTGGGAGCATTGAAGAAAGAAGTGGACCTCATGCTATCCCTGGGAATCATTCGGCCCTCAAAAAGTGAATGGTGTAATCCAGTTGTTCTGTCTCCCAAGAAAGATGGCACCATAAGGTTTTGCATTGACTTCAGGTATCTTAACTCTGTCTCAAAATTTGATTCATATCCTACTCCACGAATTGATGAACTCGTGCAGCGTCTGGGAAAAGCTAAATATCTAACTACAATTGATCTCTCTAAGGGCTATTGGCAAGTTGTTGTCAGTTAAGAGTAAAGGGAGTTAACAGCATTTCACACCTCAGGAGGGCTGTTTGAGTTCACTGTTCTGCCATTTGGTCTACATGGAACCCCTGCCACTTTCCAAAGACTGATGGACCAGGTACTTTATGGTCTGGCTGAATATGCCTGCACTTATCTCGATGACATTACAATTTACAGTGGAACTTGGAAAGAACACATTAAACATCTAAGGATGGTTTTGGACCGACTGAAGTTGGCTGGCCTCACAATCAACCCAGCAAAGTGTTCCCTGGCCAAGACGGAGACGCAGTACCTTGGTTTCACAGTTTGAGGTGGGGTCATAAAGCCACAAGTTGATAAAGTCAGAGCTATTGCATCTTCTCCTCTTCCACAGACTAAAAAGCAGCTGAGATTCTTCCTTGGGATGGCTGGCTTCTACAATCGCTTTATTGCAAACTTTTCAGCCAGAGCAGCTGCCTTGACAGACTTGACAGGTTCACGGTGCCCGAACAAAGTACAGTGGACTCCCAAAGCGTTAGCAGCTTTTCGAGACATTCAGCAATCCCTGAGTAAGAATCCAGTTCTGCATAGTCCAGATTTTGAAAAGGATTTTGTACTGCAAACTGATGCTTCTGAAAAGGGTGTAGGAGCAGTACTTCTACAGGGACCACTGGAGGACCAGCATCCCATAGCCTATCAGTCGCAAGCTACTACCCAGAGAAGAACGCTATGCCACAGTGGAGAAGGAAGCCTTGGCTATCAAGTGGGCGCTCGATTCCTTCAAATACTATCATCTTGGGAGAGAGTTTATCTTGCAGACTGATCACAAGGCACTTCAATGGCTGAACCGCATGAAAGACGCTAATGGAAGAATTACCCGGTGGTATCTGGCTATGCAGCCATATCGGTTTAAAGTCCAGCACATTCCTGGCAAAGAGAATGTAACAGCCAACTTTCTCTCTCGCTGCCCTGGAGGCAGTTTCAAAGAGGGGGTGTGTGTGATGCCCACATCTGCAGCCACACAGTCGGTAACCCCATACACCAACACTGTTTCACTTTGAGCTTTAAAATGTAAATTTTCCACACACTGCAGCATATTTGGCTTTGTTTATTTATTTTTTTGTTTGTTTGACAATGTTAAAATGTATTGGTTCCAAATGTAGCGTGTACATTTAGTTAGCTTTTGTAGATTTGATTCTGTCAAACTTCATGTGCTCTCTCTATTTTGCCGGTGCTATGGGAGAGACCTTTGAACTGGGCTGAAACCATGGACTCTGACTGGCACACACGAATCCCTGATTGGGTGATACATGCGGAGCTCCACCATGGGGGGAAGACCATGAAGTTTCTTATTCTAATTCTTGTATAAGTGCTTTTTGCTTTTGTGGTTTGTTGCTTTTGTTAACCTTATGTTTAGTTATTGGCTATTTTAAATTAATTCTTCAGCTTAACTGTTTGTGTTTAGTAGTTTGTTAAATTTGTGAGTGGATGTTTCCCTTCCCTCTTCCCAAGTGTGTTAGTCTGGTCTGATCAGCCAGATATTTAAATTTCTTTTGTTTGCTGTGTGGCAGGTCAGTTTATTTTTTGTCTTGAGCAGTTAGAGAGTTAAGTTAACTCATGATTTTAGTTTGGCTGTTTTTTCTTCACTTGACCTCTTTTAAATGGACTTTATATAGCGCCTTTCTATCTTATTTCAAGATACTCAAAGCGCTTTACACTACAATCTGTCCTCATTTACCCATTCATACAGCTCTCTACTAGATCTCTACAAAGCTAATTGAACAAATCATTCTAATGAGACTAATCAGTGCTTTAGATCACATTCACACACTAATGGGACACGCATCAGAGGCTATGAGGGGTTCAGTGTCTTGCCCAGGGACACTTCGACATGTGACTGCTGGTGGATTCGAACCCCCAACTCTCGCATTGGAGGACGACTGCTCTAACCACTCAGCCACAGCCACCATCTTTTAAGGGCCCTGTAACAGATTAGTTTGAATTTTGTTATTTTGGGGAATAAACCCCCTTTTTGAAAATTTACTACTGTGTCCTCATGCTTGACTGGCTCGGTCTCTCACACTCCCACAGACCAAAAACATGCATGTTAGACTGAATGGTAACTCTGAATTGTCCCTAGGTGTGAGTGAGAGAGTGAACGATTGTTTGTCTCTGTGTCCCTGTAATGGGCTGGAGACCTGTCCAGGGTGTCCCCCGTTTCTCGCACAGTGATTGCTGTATATGGGCACCAGCGACCCCCGTGACCCAAAATGGAATAAGCGGGTAAAGATGATGGATGGAGGTAGGCTTCTTAGGTAGATAATCAAGTTATATGATGCAAAGGATATTTTGTGATACAAGTACAGTATGATGCAGTGAGTGTTATTTTGCAGCACTATGTATACAGTTTATATAGTGCATTGTTTTTTTTGTTTTGTTTTTTACAATTTTGGGGGTAAATTTATATATTGCTGATATTTGACTCTACAAGCAATATTTATTATTGTGGGGTTTGGACCATTTTGGATTTACTGTACTTAATTCCCCAAAGCCCAAATAATTTAAAACGATTGAACCATAAAGTTTTTGCCAAATGCTGGTATCAGCATTGCTGTACTTTCGATTTAGCGTTATCGAGGTAATATATTTTTTAACTGATTATCTAGCACCCCCTTTGTGAGCCTCTATTAGGCCTACACAGGGTAAATCAGCCACTTTATTTTATTAGCTTCTCGTGTCTGACCAACCTCACCAAGTACGAGTATAGGGAGATGAAAAATAAAAATGGATTTTGGTCGTTTTCTGTGTTGTTTTCTATTTAGTGTCTCAATTATTTTTTTATTTTTTTTTACGGACATCCCTGAACACATCGTCGTGGGACTGTCCAGAGGTGTAGGAGACGAGAAGGCCGCGGATGATAGCGGCTAGCTAGCAGTGGGACAGCCCATCTGCTGCTGCTGCACCGAGGCTTCGGTGTGTGGGCGACAAGGAGACCACGGCTATCGACGACCAGTGAAGCAGCGGCCTTGAACGCTACATCGTGGGGCAGCCAGCTGCTACGTCTCGGACCTGGGAGTTTCGGAGACGAGGAGACCGCGGCTGTTGACGGCTAGCGAGGTGAGCGCTACATCGCTGGAAGAGAAAAAAACAGCGACCAGGCACAGGAGCTACCATCACGAGGCATAGACGCTGCTAAGGCTAGGCCCAGGAGCTACCACTGTGAGTAATGGCAAAAAATAAGAACAAACAGAAGTCATTCTACTCAACAGATGAAAATTCGAACGATATGGAAGAGATTAAAAGCTCATTGAACTTTATGGGTACAGAGCAGAAAAGACAAGCAGATCAGCTGAACAGCTTGATGGAAGCGTTGGGAGAGATAAAGCTGCTGAAAAACCAGGTGATGGCAAGAGACCAAAAGATATCTGAACTGGAAAATAAAGTAGATGGTCTAGAACAATTTATCAAAAACACTGACTTGCTGATTAACGGATTGGAAATCAAACACCGATCCTATGCAGATGCTACTAAAAATGGAAGCATCACTGAAGATTCACCACAGGAGCAACAACTAACTCTGGAACAGCAAGTAGTTACTTTCTTACAGGACAATGACATTAAAATCGAACAAAAGGACATTTCAGTTTGTCACATATTGCCTAATAAATTAAACAAACACAAACCGACTGTAGTGATCAAGTTCACAAACAGGAAATCAAGAAACAAAGTAATAATACAAGCAAAAAAACTGAAAGGAACAAACGTCTACATAAATGAACACTTAACAAAAATAAAATGCAGATATTGCACGTGAAGCAAGGCTGTTAAAAAAACAAAAAAATATATCATCAACTTGGACCAGAAACAGAAACATTTGGATCAAAGAACAGGAAGGGTCTCATACTAAAATAATAAAAGAACTCAAGGAGCTGGAAAGATTTAAATGAGTCCAGAAATGGACAAACAAACAAGGTAAACGGACAAACTAAACAAGGTAAACGGATAAGCTAAAAATGGTAAATAACAAATGGACACATACATTGAAATATGACAACATACGAAGACTCAGAATTTAAAATTTACAATATAGATGATGTGATTGATAAAAACTTTTTTCCTGAAATTAAAGAGTGTGAGTATTACAATGAAGAAAAATTCAATGAAATTAAAATGTCTATAGATGACTTCTCCATTATTCATATTAATAGTAGAAGTATAAACACAAATTTATCTAAAATAACAGATTATTTAAATCAGTTAAACAGAACTTTCAGTATAATAGCAGTCTCAGAAACATGGCTAAATGAAGAAAATATAAAAAGTGTTAATATTGAAGGGTATGAACTTTATCATGTGAACAGAAACAATAAACGAGGTGGAGGCGTAGCTCTACTTGTGAATAAGGAAATTAAATGTAAAATGATCAATAAATTGTCAGTAGCTGTGGATAACATTATGGAAATGATTACAGTTGAAATATTAAACGAGACTTCCAAAAATATAATGATGAGTTGTGTATATCGATCACCTGATTCAAATATTGAATCATTCACCAATCACATCATGACAATATTGGAAAAAAGTTCTAATAAATCAGTTTTTTTGTGTGGAGATTTTAATATAGACCTGGGAAATAAAACAGACTCAAATAATATCGGAACATTTATAAACTCAATGCACAGTTTAAATCTTTATCCATTGATTTCAAAACCCACAAGAATTACTACCCATAGTGCTTCAATAATTGACAACATTTTTACAAATATAACAAATAAAGAACTTATGGGTGGCATTTTGATCACGGATGTCAGTGACCACCTACCAGTCTTCACTATCTATAAAAAAGATCAATATGATATGAAAGTAGATAAAATTATGAAAAAAATAATAACCACATCAAAGAAAGCTCTAGATAAACTAAAAGAAGATTTAACAAAACAAAATTGGAAGGATGTATATGTTGATGATGTAAACAAAGCATATGATGTATTTATGAATATTTTAGGAGCTTTATATGAAAAAAATTGTGTACAAGAAAATTACACAAAGAAACGTGTTGATGACAAACCGTGGATGACCAAAGGGTTAAGAAATGCTTGTAAAAAAAAGAACTACTTATACTCAAACTTTCTGAAATTAAGAACAAACGAAGCAGAACAGAGATATAAAAATTATAAAAATAAATTGGTAGGGATTATAAGAAAGCATAAAAAGAAATATTACAGTGAATTATTAGACCAAAGTAATGGTAATATGAGGGCAACATGGCAAATAATGAACAGTGTTCTGAATAATCATAAAACAAAATCGAGCATTCCACAATATTTTGTAAAGGATGACAAAGACATTTATGACCAAAATGAAATCGCAAATGGATTCAATGAACATTTTGTGAATATTGGCCCAAGTCTGGCAGCAAAAATCCCAAATATAGATAAAAATGTAAACCATACGGTTACAGATCACACAAACAGTTTTTTTCTTGGGGGAACTGATAAAGAAGAAATTATGACTATCGTAAAACATCTTGCAGATAAAAAAAATCAAAAGACTGGATGGACATGGATATGATGCTGGTAAAGAATATTATGAGTTATGTTATTGAGCCATTTACATATATATGCAATTTATCATTTTCAACAGGGGTATTTCCAAATAACATGAAAATAGCCAAGGTAATACCATTATATAAGAGTGGAGAGAAACGTGTGTTTAATAATTACAGGCCAATATCGTTGTTGCCACAGTTTTTGAAAATTTTAGAGAAATTATTTGTCACTAGATTAGATGAATTTATCAATAAGCAAAATATATTAAGTAATAGTCAATATGGGTTTAGACCTAAAAATTCTACGTCAATGGCACTCATGGATTTAATGGAACAGATAACGACTGCTGTGGATCAAAAAAAATATTGTATTAGTATTTATGTTGATCTAAAGAAAGCATTTGATACTATTGATCACAATATTCTTCTCAAAAAACTAAATAAATATGGTATCAGAGGGCATGCATTGCAGTGGGTATCTAGTTATCTAGAAAAAAGGAAACAATTTGTTCAAATAAATGATGTAAAATCTGAATTCTGTAATATTACATGTGGAGTGCCTCAAGGCTCTATACTTGGACCTAAGCTATTTATTTTATATGTGAATGACCTGGTAAATGTGACTGGATTTTATAAATGTATTTTGTTTGCAGATGATACTACTTTTCTTTGTGTGGGTGAAAATGTTGTGCAAATGCTGAAGATGGCACAAACAGAATTTGTGAAAATACAAAATTGGTTTCAACTAAACAAATTATCTTTAAATGTAGATAAAACAAATTATATGATTTTTAGTAATAACAAGAAAGTGCTTGATACTCCATTTAGAGTCGATGGAATTGAAATTAATAGAGTCAATGAGGTGAAATTTCTGGGTGTCATCATTGATGAAAAACTAACATGGAGATCTCACGTAAAAAACTTAAGAACTAAAATAACTAAATCGATTGCAGTAATGTACAAAGTTAGAGAGTTATTCAATGATAAAGCAATGTTTCTATTGTATAATGCCATTATTGTTCCACATTTAATTTACTGTATTGAAGTCTGGGGTAAAGCATGTAAAACAATTACAAATCCAATTTTTATTTTACAGAAAAGAGCCATAAGAATTATTACCAGAAAAGATTATAACCATCCGTCAAATATATTGTTTCTTCAGCTAAAGTTATTAAAATTTTATGACTTGGTTGATTACAATATCTTACTGTTTATGTATGGAGCCAACAAAAAAACACTACCTACTAACATTCAAGGGAAATTTGTTAAAAGAGAAAGTAATTATTTTCTTAAGGGAATGGAGATGTTTGTGAAGCCGTGGTGTCGCACCAGTCTGAAGATGCGATCCACTAGATCTCAGGGTATTAGATTGTGGAATGATCTGGAGGTTGATATTAAAAATGCCAAAACTATGTACATATTCAAGAGGATGATAAAAATTTGTTTTTAAAAAAAATATTAAGTATAATGTGAGTTCATAAAAATTGTTTACAGTTGATCTTATATTTTAGCTAAGTTTTTTTTATTTTTTTTTTTTAC
>NC_056515.1:14075534-14095529 GCF_014905685.2 Nematolebias whitei
TAGTGTGTGCAGGGTGGCAGAAGTGGGAGAGGGGGCTGAGGGGGGGCAGGCAGAGAGTTCAGCATCCTCACGGCCTGATGGACGGAGCTGTTCCACAGTCTGCTGGTCCTAGAACTGAGGCTACTCAGTCTCCGCCCTAATGGCAGCAGGTTGAAGAAGCAGTGTAGCGGGTGGTCAAGATCTCCCACCCAGCAGAGGGCTTTCCTTCTGAGGCGAGAGCTGTGGAGGTCCTGAAGGCAGGGGAGAGAGGTGCCAATGATCTTCTCAGCTGTCCTCACGATCCGCTGGAGGGATTTGCGGCAGGATGCTGTGCAGGCCCCATACCACACAGTGGAGCAGCTCATCAGGATGCTCTCGATGGCCCCCCTGTAGAAGGTTGTCATAATGGGGGTGGGGGCTCTCGCTCTTCTCAGCTTGAGGAGGAAGTAGAGCCGTTGGTGAGCCTTTTTGGCCACTGCTGCTGTGTTGATGGTCCAGGAGAGGTCCTCAGAGATGTGCACACCCAGAAACTTGGTGCTGCTCACCCTTTCCACAACAACACCGTTGATGGATAGTGGAGCATGTTTTGTCTGAGTTCTCCTGAAGTCCACAACAATCTCCTTGGTCTTCTCTGTGTTCAGCAAGAGATTGTTGCGTTTGCACCAGGAGACCAGCCGGCTCACCTCGCTCCTGTAGAGTGACTCATCGTTGTTGCTGATGAGGCCTACCACAGTCGTGTCGTCCGCAAACTTGATGAAGAGGTTGGAGGGGTGTGATGGAGAGCAGTCGTAGGTTAGTAGAGTGAACAGAAGGGGGCTCAGCACACATCCTTGTGGGGCCCCCGTGTTCAGAGTGATGATGCTGGATGTGTTGCTGCCAACCCGTACTGCCTGTGGTCTTCCGGTAAGGAAGTCAAGCAGCCAGTTGCACAGTGATGTGTTCAGACCCAGACTGTCCAGTTTCCAGATGAGTTGTTGTGGAATGATTGTGTTGAATGCAGAACTGAAGTCGCTGAAGAGCATTCTGACATAGGTGTCTTTCTTGTCCAGATGTGTGAGGGCTGAATGAAGAGCAGTGGCGACGGCATCATCAGTCGAGCGGTTTGACCGATATGCAAACTGGTAGGGGTCCAGGGAGGAGGGGAGGGAGGACCTAATGTGTTGCATGACTAGTCGCTCGAAGCACTTCATGAGGATGGAAGTGAGTGCAACCGGGCGGTAGTCGTTGAAGCAGGAGGGAGACGTTTTCTTGGGGACAGGGATTATGGTGGTGGTTTTGAAGCACGTGGGGACCACAGCCTGGCTCAGTGAGGTGTTGTAGATGTCAGAGCACACCTCTGCTAATTCGCCAGCGCAGTCCTTCAGCACGCGACCAGGTATGTTGTCGGGACCAGGAGCTTTCCGAGCGTTGATCTTGCTGAATGCTCTCCTCACCTTGTCCGGAGACAGTGTGATCACCTGGTCTCCAGGAGGGGGGGTGGCTTTTTGTGCAGGTGTGCCATTCTGTGCCTCAAACCGAGCGAAGAACCTGTTCAGGTCATTCAGCAGGGGGGGGTGCTGTCACAGGTCTGTGGAGAGGGTTTGTAGTCTGTAATGGACTGAATTCCCTGCCACAGGCTCCGAGAGTCTCTGCTGTCCTTGAAGTGTTGGGCTATTTTCTTGGAGTGCTGCCTCTTAGCTTTTTTAATGCCTCTGGACAGGTTGGCCCTAGCTGTCTTCAGGCCTGCCTGGTCTCCAGCAGCGAAGGCAGCATTCCTAGCCTTCAGCAGCTTGTGTCAAATGTCAAAATCTAAGAACATTTCTAATCAGAAAGATTAACTGTTTAAGCTGAATGACACAAAAAGTTTGATTTTATATAATTAACAGTAAATACAGGAGTTACTTCTCTTTATATAAACAGCCTTTTACAGAAAATAGAGGTAAAATTAATTTGACAACAGCTTTATGTTGTTTTCCTACTTTAATTCTATGTTTTAATATTTCCTACTAGATTTTTTTTTCTGTAAAAGTAAAATCCTACAAAGAGCAGCAGTCAGTGTGATTACTGACTGAACAACAAATTAAATGAGCTCTAGACAATGTGGTTTGTGCAGTTTAAATTACCATATTTTCCTGTGTATAAGTCGCAGGGCTTTTTTTTGCATAGACTTGTCAGTTCTGCAACTTATATACTTGTTTTTTCCATATTCATAACACAATTTTTGACTGATAATTTAAATTTCTAAGAACTGCAACAGTGAGTCCTCCCATGCACACTCGCTTCACTCAGCTGGTGCAGGCAGAAGAACCCTGGAGAGCTCAGTGGCTCCGCTGTGATGGATGGATGGATGGATGGATGGATGGATGGATGGCGTCGCACCGCCCAGGCGAAATGAAGCTGTTTTGACCATTAAATAAGTACATAATAAATGCAACTTATAGTGACTTATACAGGTATATGCTTTTTCTAGGGATGTACCGATTCACTTTTTTTTTTTTTTTTTTTTACTTCCGATCCCGATACCAGCCACTGAAACCAGCCACTAGGGAGCACAAGCCAGTATATCTCTTGTGCCGGTCCCAAGCCCGGGTCAATGGTGAGGGTTGTGTCAGGAACGGCATCCGATGTAAAACACTTTTGCCAAAACCATAATGCAAGTTCATCAAAGAGAAACCATACTGGATCGGTCGAAGCCCAGGGTAACAACGACCGCCACCGGTGCTGTTGACAAACAGGGTGCCGGCGGAAATTGTACTACTGTTAGTCGAAGACCACGAGGAGGGAAACGTGTCAGGAGACAGAGGGAGAAGAGGAAAGTGAAGAATGTAGGACTGAGGGTTGCAACTCTAAATATGGGGACAACGACAGGCAACGGTAGAGAGCTGGCTGACATGATGCAGAGAAGGAAGGTAGATGTTCTATGTGTCCAAGAGACCAAGTAGAAAGACAGCAAGGCTCGTAGCATTGGAGCAGGGTTCAAACTGTTTTACCATGGTGGGGATAGAAAGAGAAATGACGTAGTGTTGGTCCTGAAGGAGGAGTTGGCAAAGAATGTAGTAGAGATGAAGAGCGTGTCAGATAGGATGATGTGCCTGAAGGTAGAAGTAGAAGTTTTGATGCTAAACATCGTCAGTGGTTATGCTCCACAGGTTGGATGTGATGGGGAGAAAAAAAGATACATTTTGGAAAGATCTGGAAGAAGTGATAGAGAGTATTCCCAGGGAGGAGAGGGTGGTGATCGGAGCAGAACTGAATGGACATGTTGGTGAAGGAAACAGAGTGAATGAGGAAGTGATGGGTAGGTTTGGTGTCAAGGAAAGAAACCAGGAAGGACAGATGGTGGTGGATTTTGCCAAAAGAATGGAAATGGCTGTAGTCAAAACCTATTTCCAAAAGAGGGATGAACATAGAGTGACCTATAAGAGTGGAGGAAGGAGTATGCAGGTCGACTACAATCTTTGTAGAAGAGGAAACCTGAGGGAGATTGGAGACTGTAAGGTTGTGGCAGGGGAGAGTGTGGCCAGACAGCATTGGATGGTTGTGTGTAGAAAGACTGTTGTTGTGAAGAATCAATCAACCTTTATTTATACAAGAGAAAAAGAGTAAAATAAGAGAAGAAGACCAAATGGTGGAAGCTTAAGAAGGAAGAATGTTGCGAGAAATTCAGAGAGGAGCTGTTACAGGCTCTGGGTAGTAAGAAAGAGCTAGTAAGAAAGAGCTTCCAAATGACTGGGCTACTACAGCAACAGTAATTAGAGAGACAGGTAGGAAGGTACTTGGTGTGTCGTATAGACAGAGAATGGATGATAAGGAAACCTGGTGGTGGAATGGTGAAGTGCAGAACGCCATTCAAAGAACGAGATTAGCCAAGAAGAAATATTACAGTGAGAGGACTGAAGAGAGGAGACAGGAATATAAGGAGATGGGAAGTAGAGCAAAGAGGGAAGTAGCTAAGGCAAAGCAGAGGGCGTACGATGAGTTGTATGGGAGACTGGACACTAAAGAGGGTGAGAAGGACTTGTACCGATTGGCAAGACAGAGGGATCAGGTTGGAAAGGATGTGCAGCAGGTTAGGCTTGTTCAAGATAGATACAAGTTGTTAGATAGATACTTGTTCTGAAAACCAGATGAAACCCCGCTGAAAAAACTTTGTGTCATCATTTCAGGACTCTGGATTCTTATAGAGGTTATTCTTGGCCATTTATCGACATACCTCGAGAATGTTTATGGATTTCACTGGAGGACATTGACTGATTACAGTGACCTCGAGAGCATCTGTAGGCGTTGTTGACCGCTCTCGTCTCTTCCTTCTTATGCTCTGCTCTGCAGAATGTCTATGTAAATATGTGCTTGTTTGTGCAAGGTGTTTTTTCAATATTAGGGGTTTTTCTCAGCCAAGAAAAAAGTCTGTTAGGAATTTTTTTCACCTCCAGCTCCTACATGTGTCCAGTTAATCACTGTTTTTGTCTGTCCAAACAAGTCTCACTTGTAAATGAGTCTTCGAGGCTCAATGTGATTTATCTGTTTAAATAAAGGTTGAATGAATAGGAATGGTAATGTTCTAACAAGTGAGGAGAGTGTGACTGGAAGATGGAAGGAGTACTTTGAGGAGCTAATGAATGAAGAGAATGAAAGAGAAAGAAGAGTAGAGGTTATAGAAACTGTGGACCAGGAAGTAGGAAAGATTAGTGAGGGTGAAGTCCAGAAAGTTCTGAAAAAAATGAAGAAAAGGGGAAGGCAGTAGGGCCTTATGACATACCAGTGGAGGTTTGGAAATGTCTTGGAGAGATGGCAGTGAGGTTTTTGACTCAAATATACAATGGCATATACGAGGGTGAGAAAATGCCTCAGGAATGGAGAAGAAGTGTGCTGTGTCCATTTTTAACAACAAGGGTGATGTACAGAGTTGTAGCAACTAGAGGGGAATTAAGTTAATGAGCCACACGATGAAAATCTGGGAGAGTGTTGTGGAAGCAAGACTCAGAGGAGAGGTGACTATTTGTGAGTATCAGTATGGTTTCATGCCAAGAAGGAGCACTACAGATGACATCTTTGCTTTGAGAATGCTGATGGAGAAGTACAGAGAGGGTCAGAAAGAACTCCATTGTGTCTTCGTGGATTTAGCCAAGAGAGGAGGTGTGGTGTTGCATGAGGAAATCTGGAATGGCAGAAAAGTATGTTAGACTGGTACAGGACATGTATGAGGACAGCAGGGCAGTGGTGAGATGTGCTGTAGGAGTGACAGATAGCTTCAAGGTGGAGGTGAGATTGCATCAAGGATCAGCTTTGAGTCCCTTCTTGTTGGCTCTGGTGATGGACCATCTAACAGATGAGGTCAGGCAGGAATCCCCATGGACTATGATGTTTGCAGATGACATTGTGATCTGTGGTGAGAACAGGGAACAGATGGAAGAGAACTTAGGGAAGGTGGAGGCCTGCATGTGAAAGAAGAGGAATGAAAGACAGCCGTAGTAAAACAGAGTACATGTGTGTGAATGAGAGGGAGGCCGGTGGAACAGTGAGGCTACAAGGAGCAGAGGTCACAAAGGTACAGGACTTCAAGTACTTGGGATCCACTGTCCAAGAAAATGGGGAATGTGGTAAAGAAGTGAAAAAGAGAGTCCAAGCAGGATGGAATGGATGGAGAAAAGTTTCAGGAGTGATTTGTGACAAAAAGGTGTCAGCAAAGGTCAAAGTAAAAGTTTACAAAACAGTGGTGAGACCCTCTATATTGTATGGTCTGGAGACAGTGGCACTGACAAAAAGACAGGAGAAAGAACTGGAAGTGGCAGAAATGAAGATGTTGAGGTTCTCCTTAGGAGTGACAAGGATGGATAAGATTAGGAATGAGATCATCTGAGGTACAGCCCAGGATGAACAACTGGGAGATAAAGTTAGGGAGGCCAGACTGAGATGGTTTGGACATGTCCAGAGGAGGGACAGTGGGTATATTGGCAGAAGGATGTTTGAAATGCAGCTGCCAGGAAAACGACAAAGAGGAGATATATGAATGCAGTTAGAGAGGACATGAATGTAGGTGGAGTGAGGACAGAGGATACAGAGGAGAGAGGACATGAAGGTAGGTGGAGTGAGGACAGAGGATACAGAGGAAAGAGTGAGGTGGAGGAGGCTGACTCGCTGTGGCGACCCCTGAAGAGGGAAAAGCCGAAAGAAGAAGAAGAAAATCCGATCCCGATGCCTAAATTTGAATATCGGCCGATACACATCCTGTTCCGATATCATGATCGTCATTGATTTTATATGAGGCTGTAATAATCTCCTTTCAAGTACAATTTGTACAAATATATGAATGCATGTCCAAAAAGGCAACTTGAGGCAAGTTTTATTAATGTTGGATAAGTTTCAAAGTTAGAATTAAATTCTGCTAACACAAAATGTGTTTTTTTTATTCCTAGCTTTAAAGTGGATATTAAAATGATTAATTTAAGTGATTGTTTGTTTAAAGTTATTTTATTCATTTATTTAAATAAGGGGGACATATAAGAATTTTCTTCTTTCTGCACTCTTTTCATTCAATGTTTTGTTCTTGATGAATTTCTTTACCGTGGTTTAATGTGGCACTAAGGCTCTGCAGACATTGCACGTTGTCTTGCTTTGTGGTGTTTCTAGTGTAAAATACTTTCACATGACAGACATGTTTAGATGAAAAGTTGGTTAGCTGTTCGCCACTGTGCTGCTAACTCAGTTCTCACGTTGTAGCTGGCTGCAAACTATGAAATGGATTTCCTGAATGTGAGGTGGGTCTTATTACTCTGGGCTCATGAGACACGCCTCTGTTCAGAAAATCCATTCCATAGTTTGAAGCCAACATGCATCATGGATCGGAAATCTCTGCAGGTTGGAACGGAAAAATCCGATACATAAATTATGTTGGTATCTGAGACCGATACCGATACTGGATTGGATTGGCCACATTCCTACTTTTTTCCTCTTCATGATGCTTTTTTTGACTGATGCGACTTATACACAGGAAAATATGATATTTATTGTTCTGAATAACGGTCGAAGCAGATGGCTGCTTGTCCTGAGCCTGGTCCTTAAAACTCAACAGTCACGTAAACATGATGGTCAAATCCTGTTTTTTTCAGCTGAGACGGCTGTCTAAGCTGAAGCCTATACTCTCCAAAAAGAACCTTGAGACAGTGATCCACGCCTTCATAACATCTAGGCTTGATTACTGCAATTCACTTCTGTTTGGAATCAGTCAGTCCTCCATTGCTCGTCTACAACTGGTCCAAAATGCTGCAGCCCGATTTTTAACTGGTACAGGCTATAGAGAGCACATCACGCCAGTTTTGGCCTCCCTGCACTGGCTACCCATTCACCTTCGGATCCATTTCAAAATTCTCATGTATGTTTTTAAATCACTGAACAGTTCCGCCCCATCCTATCTCACTGATCTTCTGCAGCCATATGTCCCACCGCGCTCTCTGAGGTCAGCAGACCAGATGCTTCTCTCAGTCCCAGAAACCCGTCGTAAGCTCAGAGGTGACAGGGCTTTCTCTGTTGCAGGTCCACGACTGTGGAATGAGTTGCCACTGAGTGTCCGGCAGGCTCCCACACTCTCAGTTTTTAAGTCTCGCTTGAAGACCCACTTCTATTCGCTTGCCTTTAACACGGTGTGATTTTGTTTTGGTCCGGTCTGTACTCTACACTGTTGGCCATTTTAGTTAGCTTCTGCTGCTATTTGTATCTGTATTTCTATTTTATGTTTTCCTGTCTGCTGTGCATGTTTGTTTCTTTTGTACAGCACTTTGGTTGGCCTTGTTGCTGTTTTAAGTGCTATATAAATAAATTGGTATGGTATGGTATGGTATGGTTCTGCTGGAGGTTTCTTCCTGTTATAAAGGAGTTTTCCCTTTCCACTGTCTCCTTTGTGCTGCTCAGGATGAGAGACTGTGAAGAAGTGAAGATTCAACACAATCTGCTGCTTCCTTAGATAGAGAACTTTACTAATTGGTTATGTTAATGCATGTGAATGTTTCTGTTCAGTGCCCTGAGAGGACTTCAGTTGTGCCTTGGCACTATAGAAATAAACTGAGTTGAATAACAATTTAAAAATGGGAACCAAAATCTTTAAATCTAAAGTTTTATCAGGTCTCAGAGCTGAAATCATATTCTAACTTCTCCTCACATATAACAGACATTGTTTCTTTGCTGACTCCATCTTTTTTATTTTTAATCCTTGTTGCTTCTGTAACTTTCCCTCCCTTGATTTCTTGTTTAATTTCCTCAGTTGTCATTTCTAATGGAACTCCTGAAATAACTCTTCTAAGTCTGGCTAAAGAACCCGGAATGTAAGTTTTGATCATTTCTCCCAGTAGGGTATTCATTTTTAATAGTTTATCTTGCAACTGTTTGTGCATTAATAAGAATTCTCTTGTTGTTCATAATTCTGGCTAACTTTATGTTACCTATCCAACATTTTTCAGTCAGGTCATCTGGACAGTTTCTTTTTTTGTGCTGAAACGTTTCAACTTTGATCCGGAAGGCTTCATCAGTCAAGGAAACACACCACAAAACTGCTTCTTCCTCCAACAGCTTACTCCAAAGTGGAACAAACCAGTTCTGCTTGTGATTAGATGGTCTCTTTGGTACGCCCCTCCTCCATTGCCGGCCCTCTTCATTGTTGACAGTCTTGTCAAACTGGTTGAAAACAACAAAGTCCATGCTCAATAATCCAGGTATAAAATCCAACATTTTTCAGTCAGGTCATCTGGACAGTTTCTTTTTTTGTGCTGAAACATTTTGCCTTCAAAAAAGCTGAAGAAAAAAGATATTTGGGAGCCGATTACCCGGTCTCACCGTAATTTGTACGGACCGGGGATGAGGCCCACACAGTAGGTGGGCGTCGACTCAAGTTTTCAGTGCTGCGCGCGTAGAGGTAAACCCACTAGCGATAGTCTTAAAGGGCTGCGCCTATACTCATAGAATCTGGGGTTACAGTACGTAACCAACGTTTGTTGTCAGGAGGCTGCTTGTTATTTTATTTAAACCTTTATTTAGCTGGTTAGATCTGATTGAGACAGTTTACACATCTTTTTCTCAAGATAGACTGGGTCAATATGACATTACAGCAGCTCACAAAACATGACCCGTCATTAAACCAGAGTTATTAAAGCACACTTAAAATAATGATGGTGAATAAAAGAAGAGAAAAACACATGTGAAGCTAAAATTGTAGTAAAATGTGAGTGAATATCAGTTAAAGCATTTACTAAAATCAATAATTAATATGAATACATGTTGTACAGTACACACTGTGATGTATATACTGTACAGTATATACAGTATATATATATATTTTTTTCATTTAGCCTTTATTTATCCAGGTTAGTCTCATTGAGCCACGAGAACTCATTTTTAAGAGAGACCTGTTTAGGGAGCACATGGTGGGGGTTAAGGGCCTTGCTCATGGGCCCAGAGTGGGGCGAATGAGGGTGGGGGCAAGTGTGGGTGTTTCACCTACCCCACCCACAATTTTGATGTTGTCGGGGCCGGGGCGTGAACCGGCGATCTTCGGATCACAAGCCCACCTCTCTAACCTCTGCGCCCCCACTCCCCCAGTACATGCATCACACTCACACACATTGTACATATTTGAACACTGCAACGTTGTCAGACTAGAACTATCAGTTTGTTCTGATTTTGGGTCCCCCTTTACATGTGTGAATAAAGCAGTGGGATGCTGTCTGTACTGAAAATATTCCATAACACAAGTTCATCTTTTGTGTATTACATTTGTTCTATTGAATTATTTCTTTTTTCAGGAAGGCCTGCACACAAGTCAAACACAGACTGGTCTCCTGCACTGAAGTTGACAGACACACTTACTCTGAGAAAGTCAGCAGCAGAGGAACAGCAGGTAATGACACAAGGAACCAGCACATCCATCCATCCATTATTTTTACCTGCTTATTCCATTTTGGGTCACGGGGGTCGCCGGTGCCCATGTCCAGCAATCACTGTGCGAGGGGTGGGGTACAACCTGGACGGGTCACAAGTCCATCACAGGGCCACATAGAGACAAACGAGACAAACAACCATTCACTCTCTCACTCACACCTAGGGACAATTTAGAGTTACCAATCAGACTAACATGCATGTTTTTGGACTGTGGCTGCGCCACCATGCTGCCTGCAACAGGCACAATAATTCAAAAATATTAAAGTAAATATAAGATAAAAATTACTAAAATCAATATAATATTGAACATATAACTTTGTGAATGAGTAAAAATGTTAGGAGCAACTGTATTTATTGTCTTATTTTAGACTGTGATGCAAACATGACAATGTTTACTAATCTTTTTTTTTTTAAGGTACAGACGAATGAAGGGCTGAGTTTGATCCAAAGAAAAGCTCCAGTGCGAGGACTCTCCTAGACCTGGGTCCAGTCTCAGATCCTAGACCTGGGTCCAGTCTTGGATCCTGAGGGGTTGACTGCTCCAGTCGGGCGGTCCCACATGACGAGGAACTTGTTCCAGTTTGTTTACAGTCAGAAACTACACTGGTCTCCATCATTCCTTGTTGAAGAGTGTTTTTGATCTGGTATTTATTCTGTAGCCCACTATGATCAGCTGCATGTAGTCATTTTCATTAAAAGACATAACATCACCCACAGTTCTCATTGTATTCAGTTTCAACTGTTTTGAATTTCAAATTATAGGCTTTGACTTAGAACTTTGTCAGTCTCCTCCTGGAGGAGGAACATACAGCAACATGCATGTTTTTTTGTTTTGTACATGTCAATAAAACACTAAACTGGTAAGCTGCCAAAGAACAATCACTACACCTAGGTTTTATTTATGTGCAGTAGAATAATGTCTAGTAGAGGTGACAATACAATGAAACTATTTCTCAGTACTGGAGATTAAACAGAGGATCTTAATTATTGAAATAAAGAAGGTGAAACTTGGTGCAACTGTTTTATTCAAACTAAAGGTAAGCACACGTACATTTAGGAATGCATGTTTCACTACCACACCACGTGTACGTCAAAAGCAGATTCATTTATAGAAATTATATTTTTACTCATTTGTTGCTGTGGTGCACGACTGCACACAACTTCTGGACCAAGTGGAGTTATAAATGGACTGTACTTATATAGCATCTTTCTGTCTTATTGAGACACTCAAAGCGCTTTACACTACAATCTGTGTCCTCATTTACCCATTCATACAGCACTCTACTAGATCTCTACAAAACTAATTGAACAAATCACTCTAAAGAGACTAATCAGTGATTTATCACATTCATACACTGATGGGACACACATCAGAGGCAACAAGGGGTTCAGTGTCTTGCCCAGGGACACTTCGGCATGTGACTGTTGTGGGGTTCGAACCCCCAACTCTTGCATTGGAGGACGACTGCTCTAACCACTCAGCCACAGCCACCCAAGTTTCATCCATCTTCTGGGAGAACCTTCCACAGAAATATAGCACAAAGGAGAAAAACAATTAAAATGCTGTTCTTGTTTCAGGGTTTTAAAACAACATTTAACCAATGGATTAAAAATGAGTTACCAAATTGTAACTTTTCACCATTAACTTTATTAACAAAGGCAGTCATAGTGGAAAATAAATAATATCAGTGACATTTACTGTAACACGTTAAATACTATGACTGAGCAATAATTACAAATGATTTATTTTGTTAACACTAATTTAAGTATGAAAAGCAGTCATAGGCAAAATAAATAATGTAGTAATGTGAAAAATAATAGAATAGAATAGAAACATCCTTTATTGTCCCACAATGGGAAATTCAAGTGTAACAGCAGCAACAGCAGAAACAGATAAAAAGATAAAAAGATTTCACAAAAAAGTTCCTAAATGTTAATGAACAATACAATATATAAAGCAATAAGATGAACGATATCAATAATAATGTTCAATATGTATTGGAACATTGATAAAGACAGACATTTTACAATACAGTATTATAGGCAGAGTGTGTGTTTAAGCAGAGGTCAGCATGTATTTAATCCTTATTGAGTTTGTTGGGAGCAGTGATGGTTGTAGAGTCTAACAGCTGCTGGGAGGAAGGACCTGCGGTAACGCTCCTTTGTGCATTTATGTAATCTGTCACTGAACGAGCTCTCCAGTTCAGCAACAGCTTCATGCATGGGGTGGGAGACGCTGTCCAGCAATGATGTTATTTTAGCCAGAGTCCTTCTGTCTCCCACCACCTGCACTGGGTCGAGGGGGCGTCCAAGCACAGAGCTGGCCTTCTTAATGAGCTTATCTAGCTTCTTCTTCTCAGCTGATGATAAGCTGCTGCTCCAACACAAAACACCATAGAAGATGGCTGATGCCACTACCAAGTCAAAGAAGGTCTTCAGGAGCACCCCCTGCACTCCAAAAGACCTCATTCTCCTCAGCAGGTAGAGTCTGCTCTGACCCTTCCTGTAAAGTGCATCAGTGTTGTGAGACCAGTCCAATTTATTGTTCAGGTGAACACCCAGGTACTTGTAAGAGTCCACGATCTCAATGTCCACTCCCTGGATGTTCACCGGGGTCAGTGAGGTGGGTCTGTGCCGGCGGAAATCCACAACCAGCTCCTTAGTTTTAGCAGCGTTGATCAGGAGGTGGTTCTGCTGGCACCAGTCCACAAAGTCTTGAGTCCGCTGTCTGTACTCTGAGTCGTCCTCACCTGTGATGAGGCCGACTATGGCAGAGTCATCAGAGAACTTTTGCAGATGGCAGTGTGGGGAGTCGATGGTGAAGTCTGCAGTGTAGAGGGTGAAGAGGAACGGTGCCAGCACAGTTCCATGTGGGACCCCCCGTACTGCAGACCAGCATGTCAGAGACACAGGACACATAGGATTCAAGATGGCGCCGGAGCTGGTGGCTTGCCGTTCACCTCTCTCCACTCTGTTTGTTTTTTTGCTATTTTTATCATTCTTCCTCAATAACATCAACTCACTGCTGGTGTATGATCGTGAGCAACTTCTAAATCTACAATTTTCCACAAAATATCTCGCCTCGTACGATCATTTCTACCGAGGTTCTGGGCCCCCACCTCCACTGCTCGGGAGCGTCCCTGCTTACCTTCGCCGTGATGTTTTCCTGCCTGCACGGAAACATTGCTCCCGCCGCCGCGGGAGACGTGCTGGCCGCCTCGTGAGGCTCAAAGCGAGCCTCGCTCGCTCCTCAGCAACAGCTGACCACCGGACTGAGGATCCTCCACCTGGATGTCTCGCGGAGTCCTGCCCGCTGAAGAACGTGGGGTCGGAGGTGCGCAGCGGGCGCGCGCTCAGCTGCGAAGTTTCCGACAGTCTCCAGCTGATCGAGGTCTGCCTGGGTTCTTCATCTGCACCATCTCCTGCCACCCGATCGGTCTGTCCCAACGACCCTGCTGTGTCCGGCGGCTCTCGGACTCCGGCTGTTTGTCCCGGACCGTGCAGAGGGCGTGCGCCCAGCTGCGGTGGGTCCGAAAGTCTCCAGCTGATCGGGGCCTGCCCTGGTCCATCGGCTGCACCATCTACTGCTGTCCCGTCGGAGTGTACCAACGACCCTGCTGTGTCCGGCGGCTCTCGGATTCAGGCTCTTCATTCTGGACTTCGCGGCGGACGCGCGCGAAGCTGCGCTTCCTCTGGCCGGAGGAGGCGAAGGCCCGACGTAAACAACCTGAGGCCGCTGATCAGCGTCCTCCCCTCAACTTTTCCCCCAGCTGCTGGCCTAATGAGGTTTGCTCTCCTCAATGTGAGATCTTTATCAACCAAAACTTTTATAATGAATGACTTCTTCTGCTCCAATAACCTGGACTTCTTGTTTCTGACGGAGACCTGGCTTCCTCCTGGTGAGTCAAGCGTTTTTACTGAACTTGTGCCTGCAGACTGTACTTTTCTTAACTGCCCGAGGCCATCTGGAAGAGGTGGATGAGTTTTAGCTCTTTTTAAGAAAATTTGGAAATGCAGACTGCTTCTGACAGCAGCTTTTGAGAACTTTGAGCTGCTGCATTTTGAACTGGGCCGCTCCAACCCCATCCTGGTTGCTGCTCTTTACAGACCCCCCAAATCATCAACAGGCTTCATCAATTAACTGTCTGACTTTCTCACTGGAATACTGTTAAAATACGACCGTGTGCTGATTCTAGGGGACTTCAATATACACGTCTGTTGCCCTGAGAAGCCTTTGGTGCAGGACTTTCTAAATCTGATCCACTCTTTAAACCTGGTGCAAAATGTTGTTGGCCCCACGCATCAGCAGGGGCACACTCTCGATATTGTTTTGTCTTATGGTGTATCTGTGTTAAATCTGGAAATTGGGGATGCTATCATATCCGATCACAAACCCATCTCATTTGAAATCTCTCTTGCTCGTGAGTCTAAATCCCCCACTCCACCTAGGACCTGTCGTGTATTTAACCCTTCAACCTCTGCTCGTTTTTCCTCTGCTTTTATCACCACTGCTGTTTCAACTCCTGAAACCTCTGCCTGTGTCAGTACTCATGAGCTGCTTAGTCACCACAATGAGACCTGCACCAAGATCTTGGATCTGGTGGCCCCACTGAAAGTCAGGAAAGCAAGGAGAACCCAGTACCCGTGGATAAACGAGACCACCAGGGCAGCGAGACGACTGTGCAGGAGAGCAGAGCGCAAATGGAAAAAGGACCAACTCCAGGTTTCTTTCATTTTGCTAAAAACCTGTTTAAAAAATTACCAAAACACCGTCAAATCAGAAAAAAACAAATACTTCTCCCAACTGATCAGTGAAAATAAAAACAACCCCCGCACCCTTTTCACAGCAGTAAATTCCATTCTTAATGGCCCTTTGTCTGAATGCATGGACGCCTCTGTGGATGTCTGTAACGACTTCACAAGATTCTTTGTTGGTAAGGTAGAGCTGATCAGATCTTCCATCCCCCGCTCCTCAGTCGACCCATCGGTTTTTGTCCCATGTTCAGCCACTTTCAGGAATTTCAATCCAATCACACTCCCATTGTTAAACAAAGTTGTTGGTCACATGAAACCCTCAGGCTCCCCTGCTGATCCAATCTCTCCCTCACTGTTCAAACAGGTTCTACCAGCGATTGGGCCCACCACTGTTCTTAATATTCTTAACAGTAGCTTTGCTACAAGCGTGGTTCCACAGGCCTTTAAAAATGCAGTAGTCACTCCTTTAATCAAGAAACCTGGACTTGACCCCTCAGTGCACTCAAATTACAGACCAATCTCAAAGCTTCCCTTCCTGTCCAAAATCCTAGAAAAAATAGTTTTTACTCAGTTGAATCAATTTTTAACTGAGAACAAAATCTTTGAGGTCTTTCAGTCTGGTTTTAAGCAACTCCACAGCACAGAAACAGCTTTGGTTAGGGTTTGCAATGACATTTTAACTTCAAACGATTCTGGTCACTATGTGGTACTTGTACTCCTTGATCTTACTGCTGCTTTTGACACCGTCGACCACAGTATCCTCATCTCACGGCTCGAACACTGGGTTGGGATTACAGGAGCTGCTTTAGACTGGTTCCGTTCTTACCTCTCTGACAGGACTTTTTGTGTCAAGGTTGGTGAAAGTCTGTCCACTTCAGTGCCTCTTTCCTGCGGGGTCCCACAGGGCTCGATCCTTGGACCCCTTCTCGCTCTATCTGCTCCCACTGGGATCCATCTTAAGAAAACATGCCATCTCATTCCATTGCTATGCCGATGACTGCCAGATCTACCTGCCACTGAAACCAGCCAGTGCTCGTTCCATCCACCCTCTCCTCAAATGTCTAGATGACATTAAGGCATGGATGACTTCAAATTTTCTCAGTTTTAACAACCAGAAAACTGAAGTCATCGTCTTTAGTCCTAGCTCAGCTGCCTCCTCAGATCCTGCAAACCTGGACTCACTTCAGCCCTATCTCAAGCACACTGTTAGAAACCTCGGGGTGGTTTTTGACTCGGATTTTAAGTTTGACAAACAGATCAGTTCAGTTCTGCAGAAAAGTTTTTTCCAACTGCGGCAGGTAGCTAAGCTCAAGCCAGTGTTATCCAGACCCAACCTTGAAACATTAGTCCATGCCTTCATCACAACCCGCCTGGACTATTGTAACTCACTTTATGCTGGGGTCAGTCAGGCGTCCATTTCACGTCTCCAGCTCGTCCAAAATGCAGCTGCTCGGCTTTTAACTGGTACACGTAGGTCTGAGCACATCACACCTGTTCTGTCCTCCCTTAACTGGCTTCCTGTGCGATCCAGAATCGACTTCAAGATTCTCCTCCTGACATATAAGTGCCTAAATGGCCTCGCACCCCTCTACCTCTCCGAGCTCCTGGAACCATATGTTCCGTCTCGGGCCCTGAGATCATCGGACCAGCTTCTTTTGGTCGTTCCAAAATCACGCCTGAAGCTCCGAGGGGATCGAGCTTTTTCAGTCAGAGGTCCCAACCTGTGGAACAACCTGCCCCTCAACATCAGGCAGGCCTCCTCCCTCCTGATGTTCAAATCCCTCCTTAAAACGCACCTGTTTGCTCTGGCGTTTAATACTGTGTGAGTTAGTTTATTTTGTTCTGTGTACCTCATTTTAAATTCTGTTGTTTTATGATTGACGTTTATTTTTACTGCTTGTTTTTCCTTAGTGTGATCATTAGTGTGTGTTATTGCTCCAGTAATTTTAATTCTGTATGATGTTTTTGTTTTGCTGCCTATGTTGTGCTACATTTCTGTTAAGCACTTTGATAACAGTTTATCTGTTTTAAATTGTGCTCTACAAATAAAGATGACTTGACTTGACTTGACACAGCCCTGTGTCCTCACATACTGTGGGCGTCCAGTGAGGTAATCCAGTATCCACTGTGACATGTGGTGATCCACTCCTGATAACTCCAGCTTGTCCCGCAGAAGTCCTGGCTGGATGGTGTTGAAAGCACTGGAGAATTCAAAGAACATGATCCTCACAGTGCTTCCAGGTTTCTCCAGGTGAGTCTGTAGCACAAGCTACTTCAGCTTACCTGACGTAGCTTGTGCTACAGTAAAGATGGCTGATATTTACTGTAGCACAAGTTACATCAGCTAAGCTAATCTTTGCTACATTAAATAACAGTGATCTTTAATGTAGCAAAGATTAGCTTAGCTGATGTAGCAAGCTATGAGGGACATCTACGTGTACATTATTGTAACTACTTACACTGCCAGTCACCAGAACTTTGTTAACATGAAGAGTTTGGACGTCCTTCACAAATCCCTTATTAATTATAAGCATCCATGGATTTAAAGCTGTGAAGCTCCTCCGTTGTAGGCACTCCTTGTGTTCATTAATAATTAACGATATCAAAGTTACTTCTCTGTGACAACTTGTCTGTTGCATCTGACATAATTTCTTTCTCCACCTCATAGGGACCGCAGCTATTTTATGCCTATATCTTGCTCTAGGTCAAGAGTATCAATATACTGAGATCTGGTCTGTCTGTAAGCCATCTTCTTCACATGCGCCTCAAGAAATAATAATAATGTCATCATAATGTCAGCAACTGTATGTTTCCATACAATGGTGAAATTAGTCTCTGCATTTAACCCATCCACCACCAGGTGGTGCAGTGGGCAGCTATTGAAAGCGCCCGGGAGGCATTTTGGGGATGAGGTGTGCTGCCCAAAGACACCACGTGATGTGCAGTGACTGGGGATTGAACCTGGGACTTTCGGGTCCCAAGCCGGCTGCCCTGCCTCTACACCATCTCAGCCCCCAAATGGCGGAAAACCCGGTATTGCGCAATATCGGTTATGTGTGTGTGGGAACTATATGTTGATGCAAGTGTCTGTCAGAGGTTTGAGAAATAAACGTCTGTCTTTGTAATGGGAATAATCTGGGTATTACAGCGCTCTTCTTCTTCAGATGACTCACCCAATGAAGTATATGTCAGGAGGATTGGGAGTGCAGCTCAGCCAAGGACAGAGGTTTTCCTTTGGTTCATGTCCATTTACATTGTACGTACCAAGAAAAAGCTGCAACAGATCAAGAGAAATATCAGCACTCCAACTGATCCATCTCAGCCAATTATATATATTATTATATTATTTAGGAAAAGTACACTCCAATCTTCCGTATATGTATATAACTGGCATTATGTTTCATTGAAACCCTGTGGATAATGTGAACAGACTAGTTTTGATGTCCTGTGTATACACGGGGGTCGCCGGTGCCCATGTCCAGCAATCACTGTGCGAGGGGCGGGGTACACCCTGGACGGGTCGCAAGTCCATCACAGGGCCACATAGAGACAAACGAGACAAACAACCATTCGCTCTCTCACTCACACCTAGGGACAATTTAGAGTTACCAATCAGCCTAACATGCATGTTTTTGGTCTGTGGGAGGAAACCAGAGCAGCCGGAGAAAACCCACGCCTGCACGGAGAGAACATGCAAACTCCATCCAGAAAGGCCCCTGGACCGGGGTTTGAACCAGGGACCTGCTCGCTGAGAGGCAGCAGCTCTACCAGTTGCGCCACCGTGCTGCCCTGATTATTTTCAATAAAAGTTAAATGGATTCACAACCAAGTACAAAATCACTAAGTCTAAGAAAGCTGTTATGGAGCAACACCAGAGCTGGCTGGAGGCATAGGGGGCCCCCTAAGTGGAATTGATTTTATTTTATTACTTTATTTTTAGTAATGATTTTTATACAGTTATTGTTAGAAAGCCCATATTGTTTATACGTGGTTAGTTTGCTTGCTGAGCTAAGTTCTGTTTGGCTGTAGCTTGTTTTCTTTCTGAATTTCATGAATCCTATGTTTTTGAATGAACCATGGTTGTTCTGACGCACCGTTCTGTGTAAAGGTCGCTGCTGCGTGCAGTAAAGTCTTTTTCTCTCCCAACATGGACATAGTTTTGTTTTTTGAGCATCTGTTGTTGGTTTCCTGGTTTCCTGCTGTGTGTAGATGACAGAAGGTGAACCTAATGATGTCATAATGGGGGGAGTGGATTACATAATAGGGTAGGTGAAGCACCCACACCTGCCTCCACCCTCATTCACCCCACTCTGGGCCCATGAGCAAGGCCCTTAACCCCCATCTGCTCCCTAAACAGGTCTCTCTTGAAAATGAGTTCTCATGGCTCAATGAGACTACCTGGATAAATAAAGGGTAAATGAAAAAAAAAACAAAAAAACATTTAGTCTGGATGTTAACATCATGCTAATGTATATTTTAGTCATAAAGAAGTTAAGTTACATGTTGTGTGCTGTTAAAGCTAATAAGCCAAGTCATGCTCTCCCTGTGCCTCATATGAGATGTTAGTTTATGTCTCATGTCTCTGCGTGAGTGCAGCTACGGAGTGCGCTCTCAGGACATTATTACCTGCAGTGTTCCCTCAGTGAGGACTGAACTAGGCAAAAGGGCCTTCTCCTACTCCGCTCCTGTTTCCTGGAATATCTTACAAAAAGAATTGAAGCTCTCGACCTTGACCTCTCTAAGTGGCTTTAAGAATCTGTTGGACTCCTGGCAGGGACCAATGCAGACATGTTCCTGTTTTTAGTTTTATACATTTGTCTTGGAATCTAGCTGTTTTTTTGGTTTTGTTACCTTTTTCCTTTTAGCCATCCTATTTGTTAAAAAAAAAAACAAAAAAAAAAACTGTAGTATGAGTTTTTATAACTGCTTATTGTTGTTGCTGTTGTCCATTGTTGTCATCTTTCTTTGTTGAAATCAGGTCTCTCTTGTAAATGAGTCCTCGAGGCTCAATGGGATTTACCTGTATAAATAAAGGTTGATTGATAGTTTACTTTATATACTATGTATAATATACTTTATGTTCCATTATTATTGAATATAGTTCTTTGCCACCTTAGTTGTCATGTTTGTCTTGCCTATAGTAACAAGTTAATTAATATCCTGATGCATGCTCAATAATGCTCAATAAAGTTAATTAATAGTTTTTTGTATTGTTATTTCAGAAACACAATAAATCAACTTGCCGCTCTAAACTAGTTAATTTCCTGGAGAACACTAAACCCTCTGCTTTTTAATTCATGTTGGATATGTAGGTAGGTAGGTAGGTAGGTAGGTAGGTAGGTAGGTAGGTAGGTA
>NC_056515.1:14095539-14098067 GCF_014905685.2 Nematolebias whitei
GGTAGGTAGGTAGGTAGGTAGGTAGGTAGGTAGGTAGGTAGGTAGGTGATATGTAAATCATTCTCTATAGAAGCAGAAAGAAAAATAATTGGTCTTCGGTGCCCCCAAACAAGGCTGTCAGAGCTGCAATGAGTTTATGTTAGGTGGTCCCTCAAATCTTCCGAATCATAATTTACAGATTTGGTCAGTTGGTCCCTCAACGCAATTCATAACATTTCTTTGAAGAGAAGACAGGCTTTAGGCGAGCCGATTTGCCCTCTTGGCACGCACGCAACTGGATATCTCATCGACTTGGAAGACTCGATGATGTATCTATCTCTGCTGTCATTGAAGGATTTTAAGGACTTATGTATAATTGGATTTATGATAATATGATGATATGATATGAGGCGGCTGTGGCTGAATGGTTAGAGCAATCGTCCTCCAATGCGAGAGTTGGGGGTTCGAATCCATTAGCAGTCACATGTTGAAGTGTCCCTGGGCAAAACACTGAACCCCTCATAGCCTCTGATGTGTGTCCCTTCATTGTATGAATGGGTAAATGAGGACACAGATTGTAGTGTAAAGTGCTTTGAGTATCTTGAAATAAGATAGAAAGGCACTATATAAGTACAGTCCATTTACCATAACTGGTTCCTACTTTTTGGATTCGGCTGGTTCTTCGTTTATCTACTATCAAGGAAGTCGTCTGCAGCAAATTTGGACCCCATCACGCTGCTTGCCTTTATGATGGCTTGGTTCATGCCTTGAGCACACAGACTCAAATGCTTTGGGCAGAATGGATCAGATCTTGGGGATAATTCTTAGGCATGGTCCACTGGTGTGGTCATTTAATTTGGACGTTTCAGAACCAAGTGGACCAACACAGACTCAAGGTAGAAGTCAGTAAAAGTTCTGCCTGTCCCCAAAACAATCGTGTATCTGAATTCAGCTCCCTGACTGGCCATCTTATCTTAATTCACCTGGAAGTTTTGTTAACCTGGAGCTCTGCCCCTCCCTCCCCTCCTACCGAGGAATTCCATGGACTTTTAAGAGGGACCCAGCTGAATAAACATTCTGTCATCATTTCAGGACTCTTTGGATTCGTCCTTGGTCATCCTCGACAACCCCGAGTGTGTACGGATCTCTCCAGAGGGAACTCTGTGTGATTTTATCTGAACTCTGCAGTACCTCTGTGTGTTGTCTCTGGACATGCTCACCATCCTTGTGTTCCTCACCACCCCCCGTGCGGACTGTCGGTGTCATTATGTGCTTATGTGAGTTTTTTTTTTTTCATTATCACGCTGTTGACCTTCAAACCAAAGATTAAAAGTGTGTTAGGATTTTTTTTCCTCTCCAAACCCTGTGTCATTTTTCACTTTTTACATCTGTCCAAACAGGTCTCACTTGTAAATGAGTCTTCGAGGCTCAGTGTGACTTATCTGTTTAAATAAAAGTTGAATTGAATTGAAAAAAATGTGTTTGGGTTCGCTCTCAGCTACCACTTTACCTAATTTTAGCTGAATAGCTCCAACAATGGCCGAGTTATCGTATTTTTTCCCCATTAAGGTAAGGCGGCCATCTGGGAAATTTAATTCGCATTAGGAATGTATAACAATGGACCAATGTATAACTCAATTTCAGCTACACCCTTACTAAATTTCAATTCAATATCTCAAAGAATGACTGAGTTATAGTCAATTTCGTGTTTGCAGAGGTAGCTGTGGCAGCCATCTTGAATCAAAATGGCTCCAAACATTAATCAGTTCTAGACATTTATCTGATGATTGCTTTCTATGAATTTCAATCCAACAAGCTGTTCATGAGATAGCCTATGTCACTTGAAAACAGACAGACCATCTAAGTTTGCAAGTTAGGGTTAATTAAATTTTAAATGCTTGGTTGAACCCTGAAGAAGACAAGTCCATCTCCTGAAATAAAACAGCAAAACATCTGAAAATGTATTTGTTTACAACCAAGTAGAGAATCGATCAAACATACATATCTCTCTCTCTATATATATATATACATATATATAGCCCCACTCTGGGCCCATGAGCAAGGCCCTTAACCCCCACCATGTGCTCCCTAAACAGGTCTCTCTTGAAAATGAGTTCTCGTGGCTCAATGAGACTAACCTGGATAAATAAAGGCTAAATGAAAAAAATATATATATATACTGTATATACTGTACAGTATATACATCACAGTGTGTACTGTACAACATGTATTCATATTAATTATTGATTTTAGTAAATGCTTTAACTGATATTCACTCACATTTTACTACAATTTTAGCTTCACATGTGTTTTTCTCTTCTTTTATTCACCATCATTATTTTAAGTGTGCTTTAATAACTCTGGTTTAATGACGGGTCATGTTTTGTGAGCTGCTGTAATGTCATATTGACCCAGTCTATCTTGAGAAAAAGATGTGTAAACTGTCTCAATCAGATCTAACCAGCTAAATAAAGGTTTAAATAAAATAACAAGCAGCCTCCTGACAACAAACGTTGGTTACGTACTGTAACCCCAGATTCTATGAGTAT
>NC_056515.1:14098167-14099329 GCF_014905685.2 Nematolebias whitei
TTTTTTTTTGCTTTGTTTTGTTTTTTGTTTTTTTGAATGTCCAGAGGACCAGATTGAACTTTCTTGGATTTAGCTGGAGGTGATCTGGTGGATGAAGAAGACTCAGCTGCTATCATCCTCAGACAGCAAACAACACAGAGATAAAAAAAAATTGAGTTAATAAGATTATAATTTTAAATTAAAAAGTTAATTAAATCACAATAATACAATAACAATTCCTATTCTTGCACAGTCGTCATATGAGGTGGTTGAATATCCTTTCTCACTCATCATCGATGTGGCAGGGCTTTAAATCTGGGCTCCAGGGCTTGGTGACGATCAGTTTTAGCTTTTTCATAAATGCTGCTACAACTTTTTGTCTGAAGCGTTGACGTGATGGGATGTCGTAGGCAGCAGGTCTCGAAGAACTTTGTGCTTCAAGCTGGCGCATCAACAACGTTTGGACATAGATCCATAGCTTTAAAAACTCCTACAGCGTTTGTTATTGCTTAGGACCAATCTGAATTACCTGATAAAGGTTGTTTACATGGAGCTGTTATCGGTCCTTGTACCAAGCTAAGTTCACATTCGGATGATGTTGTTTCAAGTGCGTTAACAAGTTAAACGTGTTACCTGCTGCAGATCCAATCTCCGTGAAACAGCGTTGGCACACAGCTTTGGATTTGTTCACTTGTCTTTTAACAAGAAAGCCATAATGTTCCCAAACAGGAGACCACAACGAAATGGCTTGTTTGTTGCCTGCTAGGCTGCTAATGCTACGCGTGCTGCAAGATAATAGTGCCGTGCTAAAACACACTTAGGAACTTCGGTTCTGGTGCACATAATCTCTCACTGATAAAATTTAATGAGTTAAAAAATAATCTAAACTGTATGCACGTGGACCGAACTGAACATGCTGTATCGAAACAGTTCAATACACCCACATGTACCATTACACCACTAGGAAGGAGCCTGAGCTTGTGTGGGAGGTTGAGAAGTACTGACTAGATATAGTTGGGCTCACCTCGACACGCAGCATGGGCTCTAGAACCAATCTCCTTGAGCGGGACTGGACTTGATTCTACTCTGGAGTTGCCCATAGTGAGAGTCGCTGAGCTGGTGTGGGTCTATTCTTAGCCACCCGACTTGGTGCCAGTGTGTTGGGGTTTTCCCCGGTACATGA
>NC_056515.1:14099429-14103805 GCF_014905685.2 Nematolebias whitei
GCTCTGACTGTTGTTTGTACCTACGCGCCAAATAGCAGTTCAGAGTATCTGGCCTTCTTGGAGTCTTTGGCGGGGGTGCTGAAAGGTGCACCAGCTGGGGCCTCCTTTATTCTGTTGGTCGACTTTAATACCCACATAGGTAATGACAGTGTGAACTGGAGGGGCGTGATTGGGAAGAACGGCCTCTCTGATCTAAACTCGAGCGGCGTTCTGTTGTTGGACTTCTGTGCTAGTCATAGTTTGTTCATCACGAACACCAGGTTTGAACATACAGTAAGTGTGTCCATAAGTGCGCTTGGCACCAGGGCGCCCTAGGTTGTAGATCAATGATAGACTTTGTAGTTGTGTCATCTGATTTGCGGCTGTTTGTTTTGGACACTCGGGTGACAAGAGGAGCTGAGCTATCAACTGATCACTACCTGGTAGGGGAAGATGCCAGACAGACCCTGTAAACCGAAATATATAGTAAGGGTTTGCTGGGAATGCCTGGCAGAAGAACCATCAGAAAGATCTTCAGCTCACACCTCTGGGAGAGCTTTAACACATCACAGATGAGGCAAGGGACATTGAGTCCGAGTGAGCCATGTTCCACGCCTCAATTGTTGAGGTGGTTGCCTTGAGCTGTGGCTGCAAGGTTGTCGGGGCTTCTTGTGGTGGCCATCCGTGAACTCTGTGGTGGACACCCAGGGTTGAGGCTGTCAAGCTGAAGGAGTCCTATAGGTCATTGTTGGCTAATGGGACTCCGGAGGCAGTTGAGGAGTACGGGAGGGCCAAGCGGTTCGCAGCCTTGACTGTTGCTGAGGCAAAAGCTCAGATGTGGGAAAAGTTCGATGAAGCCTTGGCTAGAGACCCTCGGCTCCAAGGAGATTCTGGCAAACCATCAGACAGCTGATGAGGGGAAAGCAGCTCTTTACTAACACTGTGTTCAGTGAAAGTGTGAGTGCTGTTGATCTCAACCAGTGATGTCGTCGGGAGGTGGAAGGAATACTTCTTGGACCTTCTCAATCCCACTGGTACATCCTCCATGGAGGAAGCTGAGTCAGGGGACTTCGGGGTTGGTCTGTCCATAACCTGGATTGGCAGACTAGGGTGGTGGTTCCCCTCTTCTAAAAGGAGGACCAGAGGATGTGTTCCAATTACAGGGGCATTACTCTCCTTAGCCTACTTGGTAAGGTCTATTCAGGGGTACTGGAGAAGTGAGTCCGATCATTGGTCGAACCTCAGATCCAGGAGGAACAATGTGTGTTCTGTCCTGGCTGTGGAACACTGGACCAGCTCTTTACCCTCACTAGGGTTCTCGAGGGGTCATGGAAGTTTGCCCATCCAGTCTACATGTGTTTTGTGGACTTGGAAAAGGCATTTGACTGCGTTCCTTGGGGGGGTGCTCTGTGAGTATGGAATTGGGGGGCCCATTGTTACAGGCTGTTCAGTCCCTATACAGGCAGTGTGAGAGTTTAGTTTGCATTGCCGGTAGTAAGTCGGACCTCTTCATGGTGGGAGTTGGACTCCACCAGGGCTGCCCGTTGTCACTGATTCTGTTCATAACTTTTATGGACAGAATTTCTCGGTGCAGCCAGGGGTTGGAGGGAGTCTGATTTGGTGGCCTCAGGATTCCATCTCTGTTTTTTGCAGATGATGTGGTCTTGTTGGCTTCATAGTGCCAAAATCATCAGCTTTTACTGGAGCGGTTCGCAGCCAAGTGTGAAGCGGCTGGGATGAGAATCAACACCTCCAAATCTGAGGCCATAGTGCTCAGTCAGAAAAGGGTGGATTGCTCATTTCAGGTCGAGGGTAAGGTTCTGCCTCAAGTGGAGTAGTTCAAGTATCTTGAGGTTTTGTTCACGAGTGAGGGAAGAATGGAGCGTGAGATTGACAGATGGATTGGTGCAGTGTCTGCAGTATTGCAGACTCTGTACTGGTCCGTTGTGGTGAAGAGGGAGCTGAGCTGTAAGGCAAAGCTCTCTGTTTACCAGTCGGTCTACATTCCTACCCTCACCTATGGTCACGAGCTCTGGGTAGTGATCAAAAGGATGAGATTGTGCATACAGGTTGTTGAAATTATTTTTCTCTGCAGGGTAGCTGGATTCTCCCTTAGAGATAGGGTGAGGAGTTCGGTTATCCAACTTGAAGTAGAAACACTGCTCCTCCACATCAAGAGGAGCCCATTGAGGTGGTTAGAGCATCTGGTAAGGATGCCTCCTGGGCACCTCCTTAGGGAGGTGCTTCAGGCATGTCTGACTGGTAGGAGACCCTGGGGAAGACCCAGGACACACTCGAAAGACTATGTCTCTCAGTTGGTATGGGAATGTTGGTTACGTACTGTAACCCCAGATTCTATGAGTATAGGCGCAGCCCTTTAAGGCTATCGCTAGTGGGTTTATCCCTTCGCGCACAGTGCAGCACTGAAAACTTTAGTCCACGCCCATCGGCTGTGTGAGCCTCACCCCTGGTCCGTATAAATTACGGTGAGACCGGGTAATCGGCTCCCAAATAGCTTTTTTCTTCAGCCATTTAGGAACTAGTGAGGCCCAGAGCTTAAAGGGCTGTGCCTATTCTCATAGAATCTGGGGTTATAGTACGTAACCTTAACGTTTTATTTCGTATAAGCTTCACCCTTTAAGGCTATCGCTGATGGGTTAAAGGCAAAGCAGGATGTAGTCAATGCCTCACTGGGTCCATTCACACACAATATGAAGTGCCTGCTTGCACCAAAAAGCATTTCATCACTCAGCCTTCTGTGTGCATTCCATGCACAGGAGTGCCCTGGAGAGAAAAAGTCTCCGATGGAGAAAAAGGGACGGCTGAAACGCAGTCCTGCTGCTGAGAATGGAAAAAACAGAGGTTATGAATTGTAACCGTGTAACGATGAACAGAGCAGGTCAACACTCTTCAATATGAACTGATTAATAACCAAATGAACTGATTGGTAACAGCAGTCATGAACTGATTAGTAACAATAAAAACAGCAGTCATGAACTTGTGACTGATAATAAATGTCTCACACTGTAATTGCATGCTGTCAGATGTGAGCTTAAAACAAATTTCCATGAAACAAGTAAAAATCATTCTGTTAGAATGCTGCGAACAGAATAAGTCATGGAGAAGGTAGAGACATCACGTAGATAGATGCGAACAAGGCGATGACCAAGCGGCCGCCGTACAAATGTCCTCCACTGTCATCCCTCCATGCAAAGCTGTAGAGGATGAAATCCCTCTGGTGGAATGAGCTCTGAGATTCTCTGGAGGGTCCAGTCCTGATGCTCTGTAAGCTTCAGAAATAGCCTCACACAGCCAGTGTGAGAGGTGCTGAGTGGATAAAGGGCGACCTGCAGAGGTGTCCCTGTAGTGCACAAACAGACGCTGATAATAATGCAGTGGAGCCGTGCGTGCTATATAACATGCAAGCGCGCGCACGGGACAGAGGAGGTGAGATGATGCTTCCTCCTCTGAATTGTGAGGAGGAAGATACAACCCCTCCAAGGTTATCATTCTTGAGTTAAATGAGCTTGTGATGTTTTTTGTTATGAAAGCTGGGTTAGGTCTCAGTGCAGCTGAGCTGCCATCAGCTTGAATCCTGAGGCATGACGGGGCAGCAGAGAGCACAGATAAATCGCTCACTCTCTTTGGTGATTTCAAAGCCAGCAGCAAGGCTGTTTTAAGTGACAGAAATTTAAGTGAAACCTGATCTAAAGGCTCAAAAGGAGCTTTGATCAGAGCATGCAGAACCATCATTAGGTCCCACTGTGGAGCTAGTGGGCATGACACTGATCTGTGTCTCTGTACACCTTTCAGGAAATGCTTCATCAGCGGGTGATTAAAAACTCTTCTGTCACCGAAGCCCTCGTGACAGGAAGAAATAGCTGCAGCATAAGTCTTAATTGTGTTGAACGCTAGATTTCTGTCCATCAGCTGCTGCAGAAAGGACAGCATGCCATCTAGTGGACAAGAGATGACCTCTACACCTTTCTCCGTGCACCAGCGCTGAAAAGCTGTCCACTTTGATATAAGCACATAAAGGAGCATTTTTGGCCATGGGCTGTGAGCGATGGCGTCCACTCCTAACGGTGGGTCGTCTTGTGGGCTCAGTGAGAACCATAATTGACACTGGGCGTTCTCCCATGTGGCGGACAGATCCATTGCTGCTCTGCTGAACCTGCTCCAAATCCGAGAGATCAGCTTGGGATGGAGGCTCCAGCCTCTGTGATGGGGACCGCCCCTCGACATGATATCCGCTCCCTTGTTCTGAACCCTAGGAATGTACACTGTTCTGATGGACAGCAGGTTTTTGTGTGTCTAACACAACAGCTGTTTCGCAATGCTTAACAGTTGGGCTGAGTGCACGCCTCCCTAACGGTTTATGTAAGCTGCCGTCACTT
>NC_056515.1:14103905-14109149 GCF_014905685.2 Nematolebias whitei
CCAGGACTCTGCGGTCTACACTCATCTCCAGGCCAGCGGTCACTCTTTCAGGGATGAAGATGTTCACATCCTGGACAGAGAGGAACGATGGTTTGAGAGAGGAGTAAAGGAG
The DNA here is from genome assembly GCF_014905685.2 of Nematolebias whitei. NCBI lineage: Eukaryota > Metazoa > Chordata > Actinopteri > Cyprinodontiformes > Rivulidae > Nematolebias > Nematolebias whitei. Next base: position 14,104,018 of record NC_056515.1, read on the forward strand.
GCCATCTTTGTGAAAAGAAATCGTCCATCGTTAAACAGGGGTGGAGGCCTCCGGGTTCAACTGTCCCCCTCTTACAATGCTGTGATTGCTAGTATCACTCAGCCCTCTGTGAACAGTAAACAGCCATCAGTGTGCTAATGATCCATTGTTATGCTGATGGTCCTTCTTGAGCATGTGATCAGCTGGTTTTGGTTGTCAGCAGCAAAACTGGTTGATCCACCCTGAGACGGTGCTATTTAAGAGACTGAGCTGAACACAGCACCTCAGACTGAGGAAGTCTCTCGGATGAGAGACGAAACGTTTCTACATTTTTTTGTTGATTTGCTTTGTTGTTTTTTTTTGAATGTCCAGAGGACCAGATTTAACTTTTTTACTTACTTCTAACCTACAAAGCTCTCAACAACCTGGCTCCATCTTTTATTACAGATCCTATTGTTCCATATTTTCCTAACAGAGCACTTCGCTCTCAGACTGCAGGTTTACTTGTGGTTCCTAGAACATCACTGAAATTCGTTATGAATTTTATTTTGAAGGGGCACCACTCTCAGCTCTGCGAGAAAATTTGAAGGTCTGAAAATCAATTCAGATTATTGTTTAATTACCTCGAATTACCCTTTTACACAGTAAGTTCTTTTATCTGAAGGATTCAGATGTCATAAGTAAAACACACATGCTTTAATACAATTTTGTGATGTTTATTTGACTATATATGATAAAAACAACTGTTGGAAATTATTTCTGACATTTAAATGAAGGCTTTGTTCACAACTGGAGTTTTATGGAAATTAACAACCTTTAAAAATTGCTTGTTAGCAGGAATTAACAGATAAATTAAATTATTATATGTGCTTAACCAAACCAGAAACACGATGCAATGTAGAAGAATTTTGAAATTTCAGCAGGGCAGATTAATCATGCAAGTTTAACTAAAAGAAATACGTTTTATCGTTCAATAGTTAAAATTTGGGCTGAAATTTAAGGAACAATAATTACTGAACTGATTTAATACTAATTTTGTTAAAATCTAAATTCTTGGACACCAGAGTCAACCGTCAGAGTATCAGATCAGCTGTTCCTACCAGAAGACGTCTTCGAAGGCCACCTGAAGACACCAGATATTAGACTCTTTCTGCTCAGATGGTCTTGTGATGTGAAGGTGAAAATTCCTTCACATCCCTGACATCAAGGCGTTAGTTTGGTCACTGGCTCTAATGGTCAACCGGAGCGTCTCCTGGAGTTCTGGGCAGATGTTGTTAACTGCAGGTGTTTGGATCGCTGAAGAGGGTTCTATCAAACTTTGCCAAAGTTGAAGCTAATTTTCTTCTTGGAAGTCTTCTGTAAGTTGTATCTTAAAGCTTACTCCTTCTCCTCCTCTGGAGGTCTTCGTCACTTCATCATCACTCTTTCGTCTGGGAGGTCTTCCTCTCTTGTAAACAACTGACCACACCTCTGATTTGAAAGAGGTGGTCGATTTGAACCAATCAAAAGGAAAGGGCTGAACTTTATTGACTAAATAAAGTATTATTTTAATCTGCTCTGTTGAAAAAAGTCATCAAATAAAACCATTTAAGACACTTATCAACTTTAAATGAGGTTAAAACCAATACAAACACTTTGTTAACCTTATTAACAGAAAACAAGTTTGTAAACTTTTGGGCCACACAGATTCTTGTCAGCTGTAGAAGAAAAAACAAGACAAGTTATTTAGTTATTCCCAGTAAATAATTATTTCATTACAGAAAAACAGTATTAATTCTTCTAGAATGTGAATAAAAGTCTGTCCGTTTTCTGCATGCATGAAAGGGACCCAAGTGTCAAGGCTGGAATTCCTTTGAACAGAGACAAGACTTTCTGTTATTTATGATCCTTGAAAGATAGACTGGTCGGAGGTACAAGGTGATCCCAGGACATCCTGGGTGATCTGTGTTAACTCAAACGTCCATTTTTGGGGTTCACAGAAAGGGTGTTCCAATATTACTCAGATTTATTGGATCTTCGGTTGTCTTGCAAACCATAAAAGTCTTCTTTTAACGCTTTCCAGAGTTAGAGATGCTGAAAACAACTTTAACTGTCCAAGGTTCTGAAGTGGGGGTGGAATGTCTCAGTCGTTCAGGGGAGAGGTTTTTCTTTTTTTTTTCTTTTTCAGAAACATCTTTACAGAATAAACTACTCAGTTACAGAAATAAAAGTATGTTACAAAATGACATTCAGGGACGCAGGTATATCTCTACAAAAGAAACTACTTTACTGTGGTAAAAAAAACATATTTTTTAAATTCATCAACTTTTTATGTTGTCTGGTTTGCTTACATGTTTTTGAATAAAGATTGATAAATGTGCATTGAAGAGATTTAATAAAAATGTTGCAATGATATTGTGCTTGTGTAACTGTGGCAGCGTCAGGGTCTTTATCATTCTTAAAAATAACAATGAAATGACGTCTCCAGCATCTCCATGTTTGGCGCTGAAGTGTCTAATCATAGAGGAGGTATCATGATGCTTCAGTTCAGTTGAACACACCAAACACTGCACCTGCAGAAATACACTAATGTAAATAAAAATAATAATTTGAGCCCATACTGATATATGATTATTAAAATCACATACATCATTTTACTGTAATTATATTAAATACATGGGTTAAATGGGTTAGATAATATCTTCACTGCTGAACATTACTATAACTTTTTTGATATTTAAATGCCCAAACCACCTTATGATGAGTAGAATGAAGTGTTTCCACATGTTAGAATGACCTCTTTTCCTGGCTGGCTCCATAATTATTCATTTTCAACTAACAGCAGAAACGCACCTACTCTCCCAACACATTGCAAACATTTTAGAGCTATTTCATAGTGTGGAGTGCTCTCAATTCCAAACTGTCTCAACCTGTCACCTGTCAGAATCGAGACAAGGTGGTGCCAGGGAATCAGCTGTTTGGACCGCGAACCAGTCAATCGATTAATTCCGACAACGAAACAGTTTGTGTTTCGGATTTCACGTCACGTGACTTTTTCCGCACCAAAACAGGCTCCAAAGCAGTGCTCCGATGTAATTTTACTGCAGGGTTCGAAGCATGTTTTGAAGCTTTTGTTTCATACTACCATCACTACTGTTTCCCTCGACCACACTTTTTGCCTGTCACTTTTGTGCCTCAGCCTTCTGATTTTGTTGACGACCTACGCCTGTTTTTGGATTTTGCCTTTGCCTCTCCCTATTGGTACTGTCTCCTCTTCTGATCCCGTGTATGAATCCTGCTCATCCTCAACTACGCCTCTGGATTTCCCTTGGTCTCTGCAGCTCTGTGTCTCCGCTGTAGCACCCCGTTACTACAAGAAAGGTTAGTGTTTCATCAGACTGTCTGCATTCAGATAACTACTCATTATTCTGTCAAACACTAACCTTTCCCCTCTTTATCAATTTAGATACAGTTCCTGCCCCTGGACCTGATACACCAGAAGCTGTTTATTTACTCAATAAACATTTTAAAAACTTTTCTGAGTCTGTGTGTAGGATCCTCTGCCATCAGATCGCTGACACCTGGGACATAAACAGGCACACAGAGACAGCGTTGGGCCGTCCATGTGCCCCACCCACCCGACAGCAACCGCAAGCCGGCCCCTGGCCGGGGGCCAGAGCAGGGAACAACAGCCGAGGAAGGCCGGCCCAATGCACCAATGCTTCCCTACAGCCCCACATCACAGTCCCGGAGAGGCCCTGGCATGCCACCCATGCACCCCCACACACACACAGCACCCCTCAGCACAAATGTCACATAAGGCCGACCAGCCAGCACCCCGTCAAAGTGAAGCCACGCCCCCAACCACCGCCATTCACCACCAACGACCACACACGCACAACCACAGCCGACCCTCCGCCAGAACCCGGTAGCCACCCCTGCCAAAGGGCCGGCCATTGCAACCAGGAAACCTGATTCAAATCAATTTCAATTCAGTTTATTTATATAATGCCGAATCACAACAAAGTTGTCTTAGGGCACTTTACAGAAACATTCACATACATAAAAGCCAATTAGTAAAGTTCTCTATCTAAGGAATCCAGCAGACAAGTTGAATCTTGGCTTCGTTGTAGTCTCCCATCCTGAGCAAGCACAGTGGCAACAGTGGAAAGGAAATACTCCCTTTTAAAAGGAAGAAACCTCCAGCAGAACCAGGCTCAGGACAAGCGGCCATCTGCTTTGACCGGCTGGTTTGAGAGGACAGGAAGAAGAGACAAACGAACACAGAATGGTAGGTCCCGATATAGGTCCAGGTGAATCTGAAAGACAAAAAAACACATGTTAAGGATAGAAAAAATAATTACAAACACAAAACAGGTTGAGCAGCGTAAGTAAAGACAGTAGCATTATGAAGAAATGTGGTCAGTTTGTCCTCCAGCAGTCTAAGCCTATAGCAGCATAACTAAGGGACAGTTCAGGAAACCCAACCTGACCCTAACTATAGGATTTAGCAAAAAGGAAAGTCTTAGGCCTAGTTTTAAAACTGGATAATGTGTCAGCCTCATGGACAGAGGTTGAGAGTTGGTTCCACAAGAGAGGAGCCTGATAACTGAAAGATCTGCCTCCCATTCTGTTTTTGTAAATTCTAGGAACCACAAGTAAACCTGCAGTCTGAGAGCGAAGTGCTCTGTTAGGAAAATATGGAACAATAGGATCTGTAATAAAAGATGGAGCCAGGTTGTTGAGAGCTTTGTAGGTTAGAAGTAAGTCTAAAAAAGTTAAATCTGGTCCTCTGGACATTCAAAAAAAAAAAAACAAAGCAAATCAACAAAAAAATGTAGAACCGTTGCGTCTCTCATCCGAGAGACTTCCTCAGTCTGAGGTGCTGTGTTCAGCTCAGTCTCTTAAATAGCACCGTCTCAGGGTGGATCAACCAGTTTTGCTGCTGACAACCAAAACCAGCTGATCACATGCTCAAGAAGGACCATCAGCCTAACAATGGATCATTAGCACACTGATGGCTGTTTACTGTTCACAGAGGGCTGAGTGATACTAGCAATCACAGCATTGTAAGAGGGGGACAGTTGAACCCGGAGGCCTCCACCCCTGTTTAACGATGGACGATTTCTTTTCACAAAGATGGCCTCCTTTACTCCTCTCTCAAACCATCGTTC
>NC_056515.1:14109249-14113865 GCF_014905685.2 Nematolebias whitei
AAAAAAAAAAAAAAATGTATGACTTTTTATAACTGTCTATTGTTGTTGCTGTTGTCCATTGTTGTCATCATTCTTTGTTGAAATCAGGTCTCTCTTGTCTCTTCTCAGTGGTACACCACCAACACTGTTTATAGTGGGGGTGGTGTGCTGCTGACCTCAACTTGGAATGCCGTGGGTCGGTGGGCAAAATACTTTGAAGACCTCCTCAATCCCACCGGCACGTCTTCCACTGAGGAAGCGGAACCTGGGGACTCTGGGTCGGGCCCTCCAATCTCTGGTGCTGAGGTCACTAAGGTAGTTAAAAAGCTCTTCGGTGGCAGGGCCCCAGGGGTGGATGAGATTTGCCTGGAGTTCCTTAAGGCTCTGGATGTTGTAGTGTTGTGTTGGCTTACGCAACTCTGAAATATTGCGTGGACATCGGAGGAAGTTCCCCTGGATTGACAGACCAGGGTGGTGATCCCCCTATTCAAAAAGGGGGACCGTAGAGTGTGTTCCAACTACAGGGGAATCACGCTCTTAAGCCTCCCTGGTAAGGTCTATTCAGGGGTTCTGGAGAGGAGGGTCCGTCGGATAGTCGAACCTCGGATTCAGGAGGAGCAGTGTGGTTTTTGTCCTGGTCGTGGAATACTAGACCAGCTCTACACTCTCAGCAGGGTCCTGGAGGGTGCGTGGGAGTTTGCCCAACCGGTCTACATGTGCTTTGTGGACTTGGAAAAGGCGTTCGACCGCGTCCCTCGGGGAACCCTGTGGGAACCCTGTGGGAGGTACTCTGGGAGTATGGGATACCGGGCCCTTTGATATGGGCTGTTAGGTCCCTGTATGACCGGTGTCAGAGCCTGGTCCGCATTGCCGGCAGTAAGTCGGTCTTGTTCTCGGTGAGAGTTGGACTCTGCCAAGGTTGCCCTTTGTCACCGATTCTGTTCATAACTTTTATGGACAGAATTTCTAGGCGCAGCCAAGGTGTTGAGGGGATCTGTTTTGGTGGCCTTAGGATTGCATCTCTGCTTTTTGCAGATGATGTGGTCCTATTGGCTTCATCAGATCGTGATCTACAGCTTTTGCTGGAGCAGTTTGCAGCCGAGTGTGACACGGCCGGGATGAGGATCAGTTCCTTCAAATCCGAAGCCATGGTCTTGAGCCAGAAAAGGGTAGAGTGCCCTCTTCGGGTCAGGGAGGAGGTCCTGCCCCAAGTGGAGGAGTTCAAGTATCTTGGAGTCTTGTTCACGAATGAGAGAAAAATAGAACGTGAGATCGATAGGTGGATAGGTGCAGCGTCTGCAGTGAAGCGGGCGCTGTACAGGTGTAGTGAACTAGACCTCCGACATCAATCTGTCTCTGAAGACCTTCAGGGGACAGGAACTGTTATTTCATTGATTTGAATCCAGAAATACAAATTATCTCATCAAGAGACTATTTAATTGTATCCTGAATTAATCAATTGAAAGAACACTCTTCTTTTTTATATTATCATTACTATTTTACAATATCTTGATAATCAAAAGTGTGTTTAGTTCATACCATTTCTAATGTTGAAGTAAACCACTCATTTAAATCAACTGTAAAACAGTATTAATGATTTTTAAGCCTCATTAGACTTATATCATACAAGTTAAATGTCTATTTACGAAGTAAGTGTGCATTTTAATCTTCTGTCTGAATGAGGAGTGGATTTAATGTCGTTCAAAAGTCAGAGTACAAGTTATGAGAACGAAGTGCCTTGTTTTTAAAACTCTCAGACAGGAAATAAGAAACGGCACCTGCAAAGTCTGTCATTTCTTCAAAATATTTTCCTGTCTGTACTAACCATTCTTAAAAACATTTCTGCTGTCTGTTGACTTCTAATAACCCTCTTACATCATTAAAACTCCACCCCTGCTGGTTGTGTCAACCAATCAGGAAGTACCAAGTGACAGGAAGTGGATACCCTTTAAAAGTCAACACTTCTTGGAACTATTCAGTCTTCCCAGTCTTCCTGGAACTTTAAGTCTTACGAGTCTTACTGGAAGACTCAGTCTTATGGCGAGCTGATGGAATGGGACCATGTGCAAAGGGTCCGTCCATTTCAGCGGAGTCACAGCCTACCTTGCTGTGAACTCAACCGGGCGTCATGCCCTACAACTTCTAGTGTAGATTCCTTCTAAGGAAGCTTATTCTGTTGAACGGAGTACTTCGTCACGACTTCTGACGATGCCCAGACACTCTGACCGTAGACGCTGAAAGAAGCGTGAAATGGACCTCTGTACCGGAGCTGATTTGTCTTCTGCCAAGGTAACAAGTCGTCACACGCTGAGTGTACCGAGGGCTGAGCTGGGGTCGGAGGAAGGGTGCCATTTCTGGTCAACACATCTTCCTTCATCCATCTAAACCTCCTCTTTAAATCTTTAAACTTCTTTACTCCTTCTCTTTAAACTTCTATTCGCCAGTAAATCAAGTTAAGTGCCTTCAGAGATGAATCATTCTCCATCAGTAATCTTCTGTTGTCTTGTTATTTGAACTTGCTAAGTTTATTAATCAGAAACAGATCAGCAAATCAATGTGTACATGTTTTGATGTCAAATTTTGATTCTGTTAAATAAATGACCACATTTATTCTGATGGGTCAAAGATAAAATGGCGTCTCATGTCACCAATTATACACTCCACTCTCGGGTTATCTTGGCCATATGGCAGAAATTTAACTCGATAAAGAAAGAACCCGTTGTTAATTAAACAATTAATATTCTTTGTGCTTGAACTAGCTTTAAGGATAATTAATTAGTAGTGTGTCCACAGCAAAGCTGTCCCGAAATCACTACACAGGTCTGTCATGGTGAAGAGAGAGCTGAGTCAAAAGGCGAAGCTCTCAATTTACCTAACGATCGATCTACGTTCGTACCCTCATCTATGGGCATGAGCTTTGGGTTGTGACCGAAAGAACGAGATCTCGGATACAAGCGGCCAAAATGAGTTTTCTCCGCAGGGTGTCTGGGTTTTCCCTTAGAGATAGGGTGAGAAGCTCGATCATCCGAGATGGACTCAGAGTAGAGCCGCTGCTTCTCCACGTCGAGAGGAGCCAGTTGAGGTGGCCCGGGCATCTGGTTAGGATGCCTCCTGGACGCCTCCCTGGTGAGGTGTTCCAAACACGTCCCACCGGGAGGAGACCCAGAGGAAGACCCAGGACACGCTGGAGGGACTATATACTATAGGCTGGCCTGGGAACGCCTCGGGATTCCCCCGGAGGAGCTGGCCCAAGTGGCTAGGGAGAGGGAAGTCTGGGCCTCCCTACTTAGGCTGCTACCCCCGTGACCCGACCCTGGATAAGCGGAAGAAAATTGATGGATGGATGCATAGTTGTTTTGTTTTGTGTTTTATGTGTTGCAACTTCTGGTTGTGCAAGTTTAGTCTTTGTTTATGATCAGTTAACACTGAACTGATTTTGTACAGTGTTTAATAGGTTGTGTAATGTAAAATTTACACTATTACATACTGGATTTCACTGAGTTCTTGCCCTGTGTTGCTCTGTGGCATGAAAATATCTACTAGAGTAACTACAAACCGTATTCCAAAAAAGTTGGGACACTAAACAAATTTTGAATAAAAACTGAATGCAATGATGTGGAGTTGGCAAATGTCAATATTTTATTTGTAATATAGCAGATGACAGATCAAAAGTTTAATCTGAGTAAATGTAACATTTTAAAGGAAAAATATGTTGATTCAAAATTTCACAGTGTCAACAAATCCCAAAAAAGTTGAGACAAGTAGCAATAAGTGGCTGGAAAAAGCAAATTGAGCATATAACGAACAGCTGGAAGACCAATTAACACTAATTAGGTCAATTGACAACATGATTAGTATAAAAAGAGCTTCTCAGTGTCTCTCAGAAGCCAAGATGGTAAGAGGATCACCAATTCCACCATTGTTGCGCAGAAAGATAGTGTAGCAATACCAGAATGGTATTACCCAGCGTAAAATAGCAAAGACTTTTAAGTTATCATCATCAACCGTGCATAACATCATCAAAAGATTCAGAGAATCTGGAACAATCACTGTGCGTAAGGGTCAAGGCCGTAAAACTCTATTGGATGCTCGTGATCTCTGGGCCCTTAAACGTCACTACACCTCAAACAGAAATGCCACTGTCAAGGAAATAACAGAATGGGCTCAGGAATACTTCCAGAAAGCATTGTCAGTGAACACAATCCACCGTGCCATCCACCGTTGCCAGCTGAAACTCTACAGTGCAAAGAGGAAGCCATTTCTAAGCAAGCTCCACAAGCTCAGATGTTTGCACTGGGCCAGGGGTCATTTAAAATGGAGTGTGGCAAAATGGAAGACTGTTCTGTGGTCAGATGAGTCACGATTTGAAGTTCTTTATGGAACACTGGGACGCCATGTCATCCGGACCAGAGAGGACAAGGATAGCCCAAAGTTGTTATCAACGCTCCGTTCAGAAGCCTGCATCACTGATGGTATGGGGTTGCATGAGCGCTTGTGGCATGGGCAGCTTGCATGTCTGGAAAGGCACCATTAATGCAGAGAACTATGTTCAGGTTCTAGAACAACATATGCTCCCATCTAGACGTCATCTCTTTCAGGGAAGACCCTGCATTTTTCAACACGATAATGCCAGACCA
>NC_056515.1:14113965-14126755 GCF_014905685.2 Nematolebias whitei
CGTCTGTTGAGTGTTGTAAGAAGAAGGGGGGATGCCACACAGTGGTAGAAATGGACTTGTCCCAACTTTTTTGGGATTTGTTGACGCCATGAAATTTAGAAACAACAGATTTTCTCTTAAAATGATACATTTTCTCAATTTAAACTTTTGATCTGTGATTTGTGTTCTATTCTGAATAAAATATTAGATGTTGGCACCTCCACATCATTGCATTCAGTTTTTATTCACAATTTGTTTAGTGTCCCAACTTTTTTAGAATCCGGTTTGTACTTACTTTTTGCTGACTTCATTGTGAAATACTGAGTTTCAAACTCAGAAGTCATTTAATTGCTCTTGGCTCGTTTTTTTTATTTAGGAAAAATAAAATAGCCTAATAAATTAAAGAGGTCTTTATGAATTTTAAAGCAAACGTGGAAAAAGTAAAAACTAATCTAAAACTAATAGTACTTCAAGTGATGTCTAAAAAAGAATAAACAACCAGAGATTTTTAAACGACTAGCCAGGACTTCCTGTATCTTGTATTTTTAATTGTTTTTCTGTGTCATCCAGCTTCTCCCTGAGCTGACCAACCCAGATGAGCTGCTGTCCTACCTGGGCCCCCCTGACCTCCCCAACAACGGCAACGACGACCTGCTGGCTCTGTTTGAAAACAACTGATGTGGACGTCACCTTCACTCCAGGCCTCTTCCAGTCCAGCCTCCAGGCTGCTGCTGCTGGGCTCACATAAGTCAGACTGGTTCTGTCGGCACAAGTCGTGTGTGTGATGGCGTCTTTGTTTGTCTTTTGTCTTTCTCGAGTGTCCTGCTGTACTCTAAAGTCTGTTCAGTGCAGTGTAGTGGTGCATGCAGGAACGCTGCTCCTGACTGGTGAGCGTGAGGACCAGAAGCACAGGACTCTGCAGACCAGCAGCTTGTTCTAGAGCACAAGTCACAGTGTGGACGGGTTCAGATGAAAGGAGAACTCTGCTGTGGCTGCTGCACTTTTCAGTGCCTGGAGAAACTATCGGCACCCCTTGAAGTTTTCACACGTGTTGCCTGGCGACAACAGACCAACATATTTTACTGGGATTTCATGCAACACAAAGGATGACATAATTGTGAAGCAGAAGGAGAAGAAGACTTTGATTTTCAAAGAGTTTTACTAATAAAAATCTAAAAAGTGGCGTGTAGAACCTTCTACTGCACTTCCAGCTGGAAGGCTTTGTCTCCACCAGAACTGCACGTGCAGAGACCGATGTCAAATGAGCTCAGGCTCACTCAGACTCTGGAAGCTTCTGTGAAGAGCAGCTGTCGAGACTTGCTGCAGATTTTAGGTTGGATTTGAGTCTGGACTGTCACTGGTCCGTTCCAACACATCCATCCATCATGTCCCTGTTTGCTCTTGTCCAGGTTGTGGTGGACCCCAGCAGGCACTGTGTTTTACACCCTGGACAGGGTGGACATGGAGACAACCATTCACACTAACTCGCATGTCAGGACAATGTAGAGTTGCACATAAATATGCTCTGATCTGGCCCACTCCACTGGAACTTGAACCCTACTCCAGCTCTGGCTCAAGTCTTTTGCACCCTCTAACTGGTTTTCTGTCCTGTATGTATCTGCAACCATCTTCCCACCCACTTTGGCCAAAAGCGTCCCCACAGCATGACGCTCCCACCAGCACAGTGAGGATGGTGTGTTCAGGATGATGTGGATTAATGCTCTCCTTGCCCGACCCGTCGGTTCAGTAGGTTTCCAGTCGTGTCATACTCTTTCCTTTTTTTATACGCCCATCAAAAGCTGGACGTATGATGGTGTCTTCTCCGTCCATCTGTACGTAGCCTTTTCTTGTCAGCCCTTACCTCTCTGCTCAAGATAATTTAATGAAACTTGATGCACATGAATCATGACGAGGGTGATGCATCCACTTTTCATCACTTGAAGGTCAAAGTCACAAATTAAGGTCAAGATTAAAACCAGACCATTGCTGTAGATCGCTGTAGTTTGTCCACGGGCGTGTACTTTCCCTGTGTGGTGTTCTTGTTGGATGGAGAACTGATCTGTGGCTCATTGAGATGTTTGAAGCTTGGGATATTGTTTTACAACATAACTGCTTTAAACGTCTCAACAACCTGACCTGTCTGGAGTGTTCCTTGGTCTTCTTAGTGCTGGTTTAATCACCGTTTTGGATCAAAGCCCAGTCCTTCACAGAACATCTGAATTTATACTGAGGTTAAATTATAGGTGGACTTTATTTAATAATTAGGTGACTTCTGAACGTGACTGCAGGATTGTAGCAGTATCAGAATTGGGGCTGAACAATTAATTGCATTTGCAATAATATCGTGATATGATAAAACGAGATTTTTAATCACAAAGGCTGCAATTTGACTGGTCACGTGATCTGGTCACGTGACTTGAGAGCGAGCGGAGTGGAGCAGAGCAGGGAGAAGTCAACACTTTGCTTTAACTGGTTGCACAATGGCGTCGGGCTCGACAGAAGCTTCTGAAATGTTGGTACCAAAGAGGAGCAGCACGTCCGTTTGAATTATTTTGTCTGTAAAAAGGAAGAAGACGCGCAACGACATGTTGTGCAGATCCTGCCTCGCTGCTGTTGCTACCTCTCGAGGTAACGCCACGAATCTTTATCAACATTTACAAAAACACCACAAAGCCATTTATGATAGTTGCATGACTAGAACGCCAACGACCAGTTCTTCAACTTAAAATAAACAAAGTAGCCGACAGGGATCACTGACCGAACTGTTCAAAGTATGAACACGATTCAAAACTGCACGCAGAAATAACTCGAGCAGTAACAGAGTTCATAGTGAAAGACATGATGCCCATTGATACAGTGACCAAGCCTGGGTCCACAGTTTTGGTAAACACGGTGGATAAGTGGTACAGAATGACCTCACATACATTTTAGTCACGTTACTATCCCAGAGCTACACAAAACATGCAGAAACAGTTGTAGTGGAGCTGAAAACAGTGGAGTTTATTGTAACTGAAACAGATTTATTGCTCGTGTTCAGTGAAAAATACATGAGAAGAAGAGTTTGAAATATAATCGCATATTAAATCTCAATATTGATGTAAAAAAAATCACAATTAGAATATTTACCACAATCGTTCAGCCCTAATCAGAATAAATGGAGGCTGAATACAAATGCACGCCACACTTTTCAGATTTTTATTTACAAAATAATTAAAAACAATGTCACTGTCCTTTCACTTTACAATGATGCTCTCCTTTGTGTTGACTTGTCGCCTAAAATCCAGTAAACCTGGAGTTTGTGGCTGTAAAGTGTCAAACTGTTGCAGTTCGGGGGGTGAACACTTCTTTAAGGCACTGTCTATACTGCTTCATTGTCCTTGATGTTTGTCCAGATGTGTTCGATTGAATGAAGTTACATTTTGGATCAAATGACGCTCATGCTATATTCCCTTGTTAGAACCCAAACCAACAGCAGAACCTTGTTGTATTTATTCTTTATATTTCAGTATTTGTTCCTCGTGAGGAGACGTGGAGCAGTGAGGCTGTTTTCTACCACTCCATTTAGAAACCTTCCACGTCCTCACAGACGGATGAGATTAACGCTCGTTGTCTGGATTAATTCAATAATAAGACTCCCCTCATAAGTCTTGAGACAGTATTTACCTTAGCTGAGCCTGGGTGTCACAAACATTTTCTTTTTACATTTTAACACTTTGAAGCAAACTGCTAACATCTCTGCCTGAATCTAGCAGCTACAGTGAACTTTATCAATCACATTTGTTCCACACGCTGCCTTCAGAATCACCTTTCTATAACCGCCTTTAATAGGAAAACGTTTTTATTAGCATATTAGAAAAAAAAATCCCAACAAATCTGTTTGTGTAAAGACCTGCAGTGTTCTGAAACTCCAGAATATTGTTGTCAACAGAAAGCATAAAAACATCAAAACCAACGGTTTGTCCTCCCCTGAGCACTAAACGTCTTTGAGAGATTTGAAGAATAGGTGGTTTGGTCACTGTCCAACACTACAGCAGCTGTTTATAAAGTCCTTGTGTTGCCAACAGCAAGGAGAACATGGGTCTGGAGGATCTGGACCGTGGGTGAAAAGAAGTGCACATGAGCCCAGCATCACAAACAAACATGGAGTTAAACTTTACTGATATAAACAGGTTTCATCTGAGTTTAATTTTGACCTTGTTTTCAAAAAGACTATATGTTTTTACCTGGTTAGTTTGTTGCCCAGCCCTGTGTTTAGTTGCACATTAACATTAATCCACATGGGGAGCTTTTAGTGAAACTTGTATGATCCACAGATTGTATTGACCATATGTTCCACCGTACAAGTCGCATCGGTCTAAATATGTCTAATAAAGCGGAAAAATCCAGGACTGCGTCGCTTCCGCTACCGTATAAGTCGCATCTATTATACATCACTGCTGACGACCCAGAAATGTGGGCTAGTGTGTCAAAAATCGATTGGCTGCCACGGGGGCGTGCACGGAAGGACTTTAACAAGAATAATACTTAAAAACAATTATTTGTTTGCTCAACTTTATGGCAAAGGTGTGTCTCAGTTGAACTTTTCCTTAATAAATGCTCTTCAGTGGTTAGATCAGCTGCATGTTGCTGGGGCGGCGCAGAGAAATGAAGCTGGTTTGACGGTTGCTGCAGGCGAGCTGGACGAAGGTGGCAGGCTGTGGCAAGCCAACTGTGTCATTAATAGCCACTTTTACCTATTACATGACACAACAGCATGCCATACTACTCGAGTGCCATCTATTGGCTGAAAATGGTAGTGTTCAATATATATATATATATTATTTTTTTTTTTTATTATTATTACTTTATTTTACCAGGAAGAAATCCATTGAGATCATCCATCTCTTTTACAATGAATGAAAACAGTCATATCTCAGCCAGAAATTGGTTTATAAATATGAGAAAATAAACCATAAATAAAAGTCGTAGGACACACAATCCATCCATCCATCCATTTTCTTTACCCGCTTATTCCATTTTGGGTCACGGGGGTCGCTGGTGCCCATGTCCAGCAATCACTGTGCGAGGGGCGGGGTACACCCTGGACGGGTCGCAAGTCCATCACAGGGCCACATAGAGACAAACGAGACAAACAACCATTCACTCTCTCACTCACACCTAGGGACAATTTAGAGTTACCAATCAATGTAACATGCATGTTTTTGGTCTGTGGGAGGAAACCGGAGTACCCGGAGAAAACCCACGCATGCACGGAGAGAACATGCAAACTCCACCCAGAAAGGCCCCTGGACCGGGGTTTGAACCAGGGACCTGCTCACTGAGAGGCAGCAGCTCTACCAGTTGCGCCACCGTGCTGCCGTAGGACACACAAATTAAGCAAAAAAACTGCGACTTAAAGGGCAAAAAATATGGTAATTCTGGATGTTGTGACTGATGTTTAATGGCGTTAAAAAGTTTTGAAGTGAAGCGTCACTGATGGCAACTAGGCTCTGCTTTCAGATATTAACTTGTATTTTAATACTAGACCAAATATCTCTGCCTTCTCTTGTCGTTCAGAATTAAAGCCAGCTGATCCCAGTTTACTGAAGCTGCCATGTTGTAGATTTTGGACTTGAGTTTGCGCACTGGAGATGTGAAATTTGAAGTCCTACATGCGCACAATCGTAATGTTACATGACTTCTTTTTTTTATAAAACATAATTGCAGGTAAAATAAAAAATACGTATTTATTATATATGTCAATGCTCTGGAACAGACATACAAAATAACACTGGGCCCAGACAGGATCCTGGAAGTTTAAACCAGAAGATGAACCTCGTAGGCTCGTCCCAGTACAAGTTTTAAGCCCCGCCCCTTCACGTAAACAAACAGGCACTTAACACAAAATTAATACGTTTAATTTAAATTAGTGTTTTGGTCATTATTTCTCAACTTCTTGAATCTCAAAGATTTCTGTCTGACCACCTTTGTGGTTCACAGCCACACGGTTTCAAACCTACAACTCTCAACCACTTCTGTTTGCTGCGTATGACGAGGACACGTTTGTCTTCTTACACTGAACATGTCAGGTTTCTGTGTAAAGTGATCAGAATCTTCAGCAGGATTCAGTCACTGTTGGTTTTGACCTTTTTATGGGACGTGTTGGAAAGTTTAGAATAATAACTTGTCATATTGTAAATGATAAGGAACGTGTCAAATGTGGGCAGTGAATTCATAAACAGGACAGGAGAATGAAATGATTCATCCATCATCTTTACCCACGTCTTCCTTTACTGGTCGCGGGGTCACTGGTGCCCATGTCCAGCAGTCACTGTGCAAGAGGTGGGGGACACCCTGGACAGGTCTCCAGTCCATCACAGGGACACCCTGGACAGGTCTCCAGTCCATCACAGGGACACATAGAGACAAACAGAACAACCATTCACTCTCTCACTCACACCTAGGGACAATTTAGAGTTACCAATCAGCCTAACATGCATGTTTTTGGTCTGTGGGAGGAAACAGGAGTACCCGGAGAAAACCCACGCATGCACGGAGAGAACATGCAAACCGCACCCAGAAAGGCCCCTGGCCGGGATTTGAACCAGAGCAACTTGCTCGCTGAGAGGCAGCAGCTCTACAAACTGATCCACCGTGCTGCTGAATGAAATTATGACATAGTAAAAAAGACAAACTGTCAGAAAGGCTCACGTGTACAGCTGATGCATTCATTTTGTCTGCGACGTACTTCAGCACTGTGACACCCCCCCCCCCCCCCTACACACACACACACACACACACCCCGTTGCTCCACCCTGCGTCAAGGGGGTTTCTGGCAGACTGTAAATGAGCTGTGTGTCATGGGAAAGCTACGTGTATGTTTTTAATGGTTTGACATGTATGACTCATCCTGACACGGGTTTGTGTACTGTGTACTCTGTTTTCATTAGAGAACGTGTGTGTATCAAATGACTTGTTAATCATGGTAATTTAAACGTCATTAGTTGGATAATGGATCATCATTGGCACTGTATACATTTCTGTTTGTTAGAAACTAATAAAAAAGAACAAATGTCAGTGTTTGACACAAACATGTGATACATGAGTGAGGGAAACGGTTAAAGATGCAGAAGTTGATTCTTAGTACGACTTTTTAAAGTGATGTTTTTTTGTTTTTAATGATCGACTTTGTGACGGCACCCCTCGTGGTTCAGCATAACCTCAACAAGGAAGAATCAAAAACGATTAAAGCAACACAATAATGTTGTGTTTGGAAATTATGGACTACTTAACTGCAAATTTGCTAGAAGAGAAAAAGTTTTGTTTTTAAATATGTAAACTATTCCACAAATTTTGTAACTCATTGTAATTTACATTATTTTTTATTTATTTTTTAATCATAATCATCACTGTACCCACATTTATTCTGTCCCCCTCCTGAATTTAAATTAAAAGTCATTTTATTTGACAGAAAGAGCTTGTTACTTTTGTGTAGAAGCATCAATACTAGTTATATTTATTTATTGTCATAAGGTGCACTTTTGATAGCTTTTTATTATTAATATGACTTTTTAGGTTGTCTATAGACAGTTAATGGAAGCACAGTTACGGATATAAAACGGTGGTTCTTCAGATTAATTACAAAACTAACAATGGAATGAAAAGTGTTTACATTTATTAGCACAACAGAAAAATAATGCAAGACATTCAGATAACACCAAGAATAAAAAACGAGTTTTGATTTAAATATTTGAATAAAATTGAAATAAATGAAGATCTTTGCTGTTTGTAAAACGTCGATCAAACTACTCCCCAAGACCAGTCAGACAATGCACACGTGTTTATTTCTCTTTAATATGCATTTGATAATTTTTATTAATTTTAATTGTCTAGATTGGGACAATGTTTTTCCTTGCAAGGTATCTTAATAATTTCTTTCTTCCTTGTCTTTTGGTGGGTCTGGGGGTGTCTCGGTGGGAATGAGGGGGGTCTGTGCTGGTGTGGGGAGTTTGGGGGGGGAGTTTTTGGGGGAGTCTTGAGCAAGGCCCTTAACCCCATCTGCTCCTCCGGGTGTCCTAGATGGCAGCTCTCTGCTCCACACAGAGGGTTTTGGTAGCTCGGTGTCTGTGGTTGCGTCAGGAAGAACATCTAGCATAAAAGTAACTGCCAAGTCTTCGTGCGACTTAGTTCGCTGTGGGGACCCCTGAAGAAGGGAGCAGCCGAAAGAAGAAGAAAAAATGGGTTGTCTTCATGAATGAGGGGAAAATGGAGCGTGAGATCGATAATTGAACAGGTGCAGCGTCTGCAGTAAAGCGGGTGTTGTACCGGTCTGTCGTGGTGAAGAGAGAGCTGAGTCAAAAGGTGAAGCTCTCAATTTACCGGTCGATCTACGTTCCTACCCTCATCTCTGGTCATGAACTTTGGGTTGTGACCGAAAGAACGAGATCTCGATCATCCAGGAGGGACTCAGAGTGAGCCGCTGCTTCTCCACGTCGAGAGGAGCCAGTTGAGGTGGCTCTGGTGAGGGTGCCTCCTGGACGCCTCCCTGGTGAGGTGTTCCAGACACGTCCCACCAGGAGGAGACCCAGAGGTTAACATGTTAACTCATGTTTTTAAGGCAGCAATTGAACTTAAAATTGAAATTGAAGTTAACAAACGTCCAAATTGAATCCCCTTTCTCCACTAATAATGGCAAGTTCACCAGTTTCCTTTAAAAAATTACACAGAAAACACAACTTCACGTGTTCAATAACATTTATTTTCCAGACTTTTTCTCCATCAAAACCAGTTTTGGTATGAGACCAGCCTTAAAGCCAGTGTAAATCAAAACAATTATCTCCAAGATAAGAATGTTAAGACCATGTTCAATGAGAACATTCGAACCACATTTTTAGGGGGGAATTTTCATAAAAATTTCAAACATTATCTAAATCCAATTTATTTATAAAGCACGTTTGAAAAACAAAAGTTTGCCCAAAGTGCTGTAAATATTAATATTAAACAGTTGCATTGAAAACTCAATACAATCAGCCATCATCTCCTAAACAGTCCTAGACAATAAAGTGCTGCAAGATCAGTGTCAGCAATCTCACAAAGACAACCCTGAGAGTGATCTAAAAAATTTAAAGAAACTTACGTCTGGTCTGAGAGCGATGTTTTTTAAAAAGAACATTAGTTCAGCACAATGCAAAAAGTGTTATGTATAGAAAAGAACTGAACAAACTCTTACAAAAAGTCTTTGTAGATTAACAAATAAAACTGAAAACACAGGTGCTACAGTTTGTACCTCAAGATTTTGTTTCTCGATCCATGTACTGGAGCTGAAGCCTGGTCTGATCATCACCACTCGCTGAAGAAACTCACACTTCATGTCACCTGGATACTTGAGATTGACACAGTAGATGACACCCATAAGCATGGCAAAGCTTGGTGCCACATCTTCAGTGTTGTGAAGCTCAATGGTCTCCTCCACAACTGCCACATCAAAGACCTGGTGTGGAACAGCACCCCGTTCACCTTCACAGGTTATCAAGAGACCAAGCTGCATCCCCTTGAAGGCATCATCCAGTATGAGCCTTATAAAGACATAATTATAATAAATGGTCATTTTTGTGTGCAAGCGCAGAATACCATTACTCCAAGGTATCTTTATATTCAAGCTCTTGTGAGGTTTAATATCCTATGCGTTAAAACTTTAAGGGATAGTTCAGTTTCTTGAAGTGGGGTTGTAGGATGCTCTTCTATGCAGTCAGTGCATAACCTGACAGAGGCTACAGCACACTCCCAGTTCATAGAAGCACAGACTGCCCAGAAACAAAATGATAAAAAGTGTTATGGATGAGGCCAACAACAAAAGTTGCATTAGAAAAGTAAAAGAAATCCCTATTGAAACAAAACCCTGTCAGTTTAAGTGTACACCATATTTAAAGTTTTTTTCAGTGCTTTACTTTGTCGTCAGGCAGCCCTTCTATTTGGCACAAACTTTTTTCATCCACAGAGCTTCTGTTTTCTTGCACATGAGCAAAGCTGTGCTGTGCGTGCTGTACACCGTATTACACCAAAGATCACCCAGGTAAAGCACTGAAAATATAAATATGTAGGACAGATTAACTGATGCAGATTTTTTAAAAGTAGGACTTTTTTTCATTCATTCAACCTTTATTTATACAGGTAAATCCCATTGAGCCTCGAGGACTCATTTACAAGAGAGACCTGATTTCAACAAAGAAAGATGACAACAATGGACAACAGCAACAACAATAAACAATTATAAAAAGGGCATACAGATTTTTTTATTTTTTTTTACAAATAAGATGGCAAAAAACCCAAAAACAGCTAGATTCTAAGGCAAATGTAGAAAACTAAAAACAGGAACATGTCTGCATTGGATCCTGCCAGGAGTCCAACAGATTCTTAAAGCCACTTAGAGAGGTCAAGGTCGAGAGCTTCAGATCTTTTTGTAAGATATTCCAGGAAACAGGAGCGGAGTAGGAGAAGGCCCTTTTGCCAAGTTCAGTCCTCACTGAGGGAACACTGCAGGTAATAATGTCCTGAGAGCGCACGCTGTAGCTGCACTCACGCAGAGACATGTAGGAGGAGATGTATGAAGGCAGCAGACCAAGAAGTGATTTAAAGATGAAAATGTACCAGTGAGAGAGTCTGCGTGAAGTTAATGATGTCCAGTTAACCAGTGAATACTGGGTGCAGTGGTGGGTACGATAATCACAGCCAGTTATGAATCTTAGTGCACCATGATAGACAGCATCCAACATCTGCAGGGTTCTTGTAGGAGCGTTCATGTAAATAATGTCACTGTAATGAATGGAGGGAAGGAAAGTCACAGATACAAGGCGTTTTCTAGCATTCAGGGTTAGACAGGATCTGTTTCTGAAAAAGAAACCCAGTTTAACTTTCAGTTTCTTTACCAAGTTTTCCACATGGAGCTTAAAAGAGAGATGTGAGTCGACCAAGATACCCAAATATTTATAGGAATCAACAAACTCAATGGGGACACCATTTGAGGATAAAATCGGAGGAAGAACTGCTGGGACCAACTTCCTCTTTGAAAAAAGCATCCCTTTGGTTTTGTCGGCATTTAGGACAAGTTTGAGGCGGAACAAATCAGTCTGGATGATCTTGAATGCAAATTTCAAAAGCTGGAAAACCTTATCAACTGTTTTAACTCGACAATAAACAACTGTGTCATCAGCATAGAAATATATGGATGCATCAGTCAAGTCAAGTTACATATATTTATATAGCACATTTAAAACAGTAACTGTTATCAAAGTGCTTACAAAAAAGATCACAGGATCAAATATTAATAACAACATATTACAGCAACATGAATAAAAGCATAAAAACATTAAATATAATGAGAAACAATGAAATACTAAATCAAATCACCCTGCGTTAAATGTCAGGAAGTAAAAACAAAATGGATGAACACAATCATCAACAACAAAATACCAAATCAGATCACACTGTGTTAAATGCCAATGAGTACAGATGTGTTTTGAGGAGAGATTTAAAAATAGAGACTGAGGCGGCCTGTCGAATGTTGATGGGCAGATTGTTCCAGAGTTTAGGGCCCACGACTGAGAACGCTCGATCTCCTCTGAGCTTCAGCCTGGTTTCAGGTACGGCCAAAAGCAGCTGGTCTGATGATCTCAAGGCCCGAGAAGGAGTATAAGGATGAAGGAGGTCGGAGAGGTATTTTTAAAATTTATTTTATTTACCCTTTATTTATACAGGTAGTCTCATTGAGCCACGAGAACTCATTTTCAAGAGAGAACTGTTTAGGGAGCAGATGGTGGGGGTTAAGGGCTTTGCTCAGGGGCCCAGAGTGGGGCGAATGAGGGTGGAGGTATGAGGGTACAAGGCCATTAACACACTTAAATGTCAGCAGAAGAATCTTAAAATCAACTCTGACACGCACAGGAAGCCAGTGAAGGGAGGACAGAACTGGAGTAATGTGCTCAAACCTGCGAGTTCCTGTTAGTAGCCGAGCTGCAGCATTTTGTACGAGCTGGAGACTTGAGAGAGAGACCTGACTGATCCCAGCATAAAGCGAGTTACAGTAGTCCAGCCGAGTTGTAATAAATGCATGGACTAATTTTTCAAGGTCGGATCTGGACAGCACGGACTTGAGCTTAGCTATCTGCCTTAGCTGAAAGAAGCTTTTTTGAAGAACATAATTTATCTGTTTATTAAACTTAAAGTCCGAGTCTAAAACTATCCCGAGATCGGTAACAGACTGTTTTAGATATGGCTGAAGGGAGTCCAGGTTTGCAGGATCAGTGACAGTGGCAGAGCTAGGGTTAAATACAATGACCTCAGTCTTCTGATCCTTAAAACTCAAAAAGTTTGCAGCCATCCAAGTCTTGATGTCATCAAGGCATTTTAACAAAGGGCGAATGGAGGGGGAACTGTTAAGTGTTAATGGCAGATAAATCTGAGAGTCATCAGTATAACAATGAAAGGAATGACCATGTTTCTTCAGGATAGACCCTAAGGGGAGGAGATACAATAAAAAGAAGGGGTCCAAGAATGGAGACTTGCGGGACCCCGCAGGAAAGAGGCACTGAAGTAGATAGAGTGTTAGCAAAATTAACACAGAAACTCCTGTCGCTCAGGTATGAATGGAACCATTCTAACACTGCACCAGTAATCCCAACCCAGTGTTCTAGCCGGGATAAAAGGATACTGTGGTCCATAGTATCAAATGCAGCGGTAAGGTCAAGGAGTACCAGGACTACAGACTGACCAGAGTCAGTTGCCAGAATAATGTCGTTGCAGACCCTAACTAAGGCTGTTTCGGTGCTATGTAATT
>NC_056515.1:14126855-14140878 GCF_014905685.2 Nematolebias whitei
AAAAATGGACTTGTCCCAACTTTTTTGGGATTTGTTGACGCCATGAAATTTAGAAACAACAGATTTTTCCCTTAAAATGATTTATTCTCTCAGTTTAAACTTTTGATCTGTGATTTGTGTTCTCCATCCATCCATGGATGGATGGATAGCTTGGATTTTCTTTTTCTGTCTTCATTGCCTTAATGTTCGCTGATAAGGCAGCAATGTCTCACTAAATGCATCAAGTTACACTGTGAGCTTCACTACCTCCACCATTAAAGCTTTCTTTGTTTGTTAGTTTGTCCGAGGTTAGCTCACCCTGGATTACATTTGGTCATGGGTAGAGCGATCTTACAGTTCACATAAAATATTTGATAATGTTCTTATAGAAACAATTCCTAAATGTTGTTCATACTGTGTTAATGCTACATGTTTGTTTCGTGACCCTACAACTGGGTAAGGTTAATAGACCTAGCCCATAGCTGGAGTTTTAATTAAGCATTTTAAGCTACTAATAAACACAATAGATGATGATCATATTGCTTTATGTGCTAGGCCATTGGTAAGAAGTTGTGATTATTATTTTCATATTGGCAAGTGATCCCCCCCCCCCCCCCTCCAAAAAAAAGAATAAATTAACTTAGGCCACACTATGTTTCTTAGACTGTGACTAGGATGTGTGAGAGAAGAAGCGTGTGCTCCATTCACACAAGGAGAGCTTTTGGTCAGGTTACTTCTTGTTGTGCCATTAACTCTAAATTAGTTTTTGTATTTCACTCCAACCTTTATTTCTACAGCTTAGTCTCATTGAGCCTGAAGGACTCATTTACAAGAGAGACCTGTTTTAAACAAAGAACACATGACAACAGTAGACAATCATAAAAAGCATATACCGGTAAAATGAAAAGTAAATGGAAGAAATTATATTAAAAAACAAAACAAAATCAGCTACATTGTAAAGCGATATAAAATACTAGAAACAGGAACATGTCTGCATTGATTTTTACCAAGAATTTAGCAGTTGTTTAAAGTCCCTTAGAGAGGTCAAGATCGAGAGCTTATTGAATCAAGTGTTACTTGTGTAGGTAAAACTAAATGTTAAACAACCTGTTAAAATACACCAGAATGCAGAAAATGGCATCTACTTTAAACAAGTACACATATGGGGTTCAAAGTGCACTCATTTTAACTCGGTCTTGGTGGTTTGTGTTAATCAGGTGGTGGTGGCCTGGGATGGCATCAAATTCTTGGCCTGGATTATAAATGTTATTTTCCACTGCTACAGAAATTAGATGTGACTGCGTATGATAAATTAACAAAATATAACAATAATAGTCTGAAAAATTGATAAATACAGACTTGAAGGGGCACTTTTTAAATAGGGAAGAGGATGAATAAGGGGTTTGGGCTAAAGTCCCCCATGTTTCACAACCCTAAAAACGCCCCTGATGCCCGCTGTTTGGTGTTTTTAATAATGACAGGTTTGTTGCATGCCAGTGATTCTTTTTTTAAATTTTATATATATATATATATATATATATATATATATATAAGTTGATAAACGTCCACCAGGTATGGTGAGTCCATCATTTCTACCAGGGCTGATAAGTGCTAACACCTGCTGTCACTTTCCTATCATCCTCAGGCAGCGGATGCTAAGCCCCTCCCACTTCCTGCAGACTGGGCTCCACATTGTCCAGGTGGTTGTCAGCTACTTCCTGATGCTTGTTTTTATGACCTACAACGGGTACCTGTGCATCGCTGTGGCCCTTGGCGCCGGTATGGGCTACTTCCTGTTCAGCTGGCGAAAGGCAGTAGTGGTTGACATCACAGAGCACTGCCATTAGCTAACACTGAAGCTAGCATCAATATTAGCCCTTTTAGCAGCTTGCTAACAAATGTATCACCATGGAATAACTCTGGAAGAATGCAACATCCGATTTTGTCGTTCTTTGCTGTAAATTTAAATTCCTGTAGTTGGGCAAGCCAGCCAATCAACTCTTAGATCACTCAGGACCTTCAGATTTATTTTGTTTGTTTTAGTGCCATGGCAGCCTTAGCACACTTTAGTTAGCACTAGAAGCAACATCAATCAGAAAACAGGCTTTAATCAATGCTTTGATCCTCAAAAAGTGATTGATTAGAAAATTAAGTTTACATATAAATAAAACAGGAGACCATCTAACACACAATTTATTTCCTGTTTATGTTTTTTATAATCTTGTTTTAAATTGAAATCACACATTTGCAAAAATAAAAAGTTTTTATTTTTACTTTAATAATTTTTAAATGTTTTTGAGGTTTAGTAAGACTTTCAGAGCGCACACATCTGATGGGCGAAAAATAGGTCGTTTTTATTGCCACCGTCAGTCTTAAAGCCATTGCCTGATGACTTCCTGTGTCTGCCTGCCTCACTTCCTGTGTCTGCCTGCCTCACTTCCTGTGTCTGCCTGCCTCACTTCCTGTGTCTGCCTGCCTCACTTCCTGTGTCTGACTGCCTCACTTCTTGTGACTGACTGGCCCTGTCATTCCCCGATCTGTTACAGAAGCCGATCCCTAGTGTCAGTTCATTTGTGCATGCGCTAAAAGTAATACTTCCGGGTCGCCGTTGAATATGCAAGATTAAGGAAAATATACTGGAAATATCCTGTAAGCTGATTTAATACAACACATAATAACAAAATATATTTATGAAACATGCCATATTTATTAATATTAATTAAAATATATATTTTTATAAACTTATTAATTTTCCTAGACAATGTTATAATTCTGTTTATGAATAAGAACTGTCTTAATTTACTTAGAAAAGTATGATAATCGTGTTGCTAATTTGCAAGATACTGAATGAATTCTTTCCATGGTGAAACTGCACCGCTCCGTGGTGAAGCTTCGCTACATCGCCCTAATTTTTTATTTAGCCTAAACATGTGTCACATATCATTTTCACCAATGACATAAATATGTCAGTGATTTTAACGGAAGTACGAGTGGCGTAAATTAGCAACATGAAGATAGTACTATTTGTTGTATTAAATCATCTTACAGGATATACCAGTACAGTTTCCTTAATCTGGCATATTCAACGTGCGACCCAGAAGTATTACTTTTAGCGTGTGCGCAAATGAGCTACACTATGGATCGTGCTTCTGTAACAGCTCGGGGAATGACAGGCCCACTTCCTGTGACCGACTGGCCCACTTCCTGTGACCGACTGGCCCACTTCCTGTGACCGACTGCCTTACTTCCTGCTAACTGAAGAACAGTTGCTGTCGTCATGGAGACAGGAAAGACTTGGTGTTTTCTGTTTTAGCCAATTAAAGATAATTTAAAGTGAACTGTTGGATGTTTTTATTGAAGTAGGCGGAGTTTATGTTCTGGACCAATGAGATTCCAGCTGCTGATTATCGGCTTCTGGATGTTTTAGATGATGATTGGCTCTGCTCAGGAGGCCTCTGTTTGGCTCTGTTCTGATGAAGAGGAGCAGATGTGGTGTCTGAACCAGCCTCCAAGGTTTTTTTTTTTTTGTAATCTGATTTAAAAACACTAAAAGTCAAACAGCAGGTTGTTAATTATTCTGTTGACCAACATGAAACCTGTTTCTTCTCAGATTAAACAAAATGCACAATAAATGTCTTGTTCTGAAGATTTTCTTATCAGTGTTACCTGTTTGATGTTTCCCTCCACAAACACACCTGTTTTATAACAGCTGTCTCAGAACACACACCTTCACCGTTTAAACGGTGAACAAAGTTATTGTGATGAACTTGAAGACCCCACAGAGGACTGTACCCAGGTGTGTCCCACCCTCCATGTGTCTGTCTCCTTGTTCCATGTTTCATGTTGTGAAAGAAGCATTTTTATGGTGAAGTCTAAAAATGTCAAAAATGCTGGAATCAAACTGAATAAAGTTTTTGTCGAAGCTGAGTGTTGACCTATTTGTTTACTGTAAACAACAACAACGTGTTATTTGAAGACAGCCCTCAAACACATCTATCAAGAGTCCCGGTCCGTTGGAAACAAGCTCTGATCTAGAGAACAAGGCAGCGGTTCTGGATGGAGCCCACGTGTGTGACCAGAACCAGACCTGGTTTTATTGCAGCCAGAACCAGACCTGGTTTTAATACAATGAGGCCCAGAACCAGAACTGTTTGTCACCTGTGTCAAATAATCATGTTCACTCCCTGAGTAGCTGATAAAACCTTTGACACCTGGGTCTCGAGGGGAGTGCATTCACTATGATCGATATGTTGATGGTAGATTTGCCTCTTTTGAGCAGCTGGTACAGAAGTTTAATATCCACAAGTCACAGTTTTTCAGATATTTGCAGCTGAGTCATTTTGTGAGGTCTAACTCCGATTGTTTTCCTTTGTACCCCTCAAAACATTTAGTGGTTAATATTCTGGAATGCAGGTCTGAAACTAGGGGCCCTAAGATCTATTCACAGCTCAGTTCATACCGTGAGACCAGTTTGGACTCCCTTAAACTGAAATGGGAAGTGGACTTGGAAGAATCCATATCAGACTCAATCTGGTGAAAGATCATTAGGAACATTTACTCATCCTCAATCTGTCTTGAGACACGCTGGTGGTGCACCGGCTGCACTGGTCCAAAGACAAGTTGTCCAAGATCAAAGCCGACATGGACCCTGCATGTAATCATTGTAAACAAATTTCAGCTACACCTGCATACATGTAGGACCTGTCCCAAACTGAAGATCTTTTGGCAATCTGTTTTTGACACCTTCCCTGGGATATGTGGAGAAACTGTTCACCCATCACCATTTATCACTGTTCAGGGTGGTCCTTGTGGACACGTCCTTCAGCAAGTACGAGAAGGATGTGATTGCTTTTGGCTCTCCTGGCCAGGAGGCTCATTTTGTGAAATTGGAAGTACCCACCCCCCAGCTTATGTACATTGTTTAAGAGAAGTGATGTATAATATTCATCTACTAGAAAAAACAAGATATACCATGAAAGTTTCTGTAAAATGATTCTGGGACACTTGGCAGCCTTTTATGAAAAACATGTTAATGTTTCAACTTAGGTTATTTGTGTATGTGACTGATCCGCTGTGGATCGGGAGGGGGTTTTGTTTTGCGTTTTCTTTTTTTGTGTGCGTTTGTGTAAAAATAATAATAATTTGGTTAAAAAGGAAAACTAACAATGTTAGGAAAACAATCTGATCATGCAGCAATATGTATGAAAAACTGTGACCGACTTCCTAAAATCAACAGATCTGAAACATCTGGACTAAAATTACATATGAATAAATGCAAACTATTATTGATTCTAATTCCCATCAATCAACTATTCCCAATATTATGGTCAAATATCTATTCTAGACACACTCGACAGTAAAAACATGGAGTGGCTGTGGCTGAGTGGTTAGAGCAGTCGTCCTCCAATGCAAGAGTTGGGGGTTTGAATCCACCAACAGTCACATGCCGAAGTGTCCCTGGGCAAGACACTGAACCCCTCACTGCCTCTGATGTGTGTCCCATCAGCGTATGAATGTGATAAAGCACTGATTAGTCTCTTTAGAATGATTTGTTCAGTTAGCTTTGTAGAGATCTAGTAGAGTGCTGTATGAATGAGGAGATGAGACACAGATTGTTGTGTAAAGAGCTTTGAGTATCTTGATCAGATAGAAAGGTGGTATATAAATAAGTACAGTCCATTTACCATTTATCTAAAGTTTCTTGGAGAAAAGCACAACTCACCTGAACTCTCATTTCAATCTTAGGCTGAACTCTTATTACAACACTGGTGGCATCTATTTTTCTAGCCAGCTTGGTCATTATGAATCCCTAAAGATATAATGAAAGTTATAAATCAAGACGATCTGACTGACCCCAAGAGATTCTGGAAAACCATCAAATCTCTCTCAGGCACCCCCCAATCATCTGACCTCCCATCACAACTTCTCATTAACTCTGTTCCTGTGTCAAATAAGCACGAGATCCTGAACTGTTTGAACATTTTGTTGCTTCTAGTTCTTTATTGGACACAGTTACTAATGGAAGATCAGCCACTTCACACCAAACTTCTACAAATCAAATCCCTCCTACAAGTCAATCCTCAGTTAATCACAGCTTCTCTTTTTCTCCGTTCTCAGTCAGTGAGGTCATTAAACTGTTAAAAGATCTTGATCCTAAAAAATCTGCAGGTCCAGATGAACTTCCACTTTATTTTTTAAGGCTGGCTGCTCATATCATCACAGTCCCTGTGACCCACATCTTCAATCTCTCCATAAGACAAAACTCCATCCTAGACACTTGTAAAACAGCCTTTGTTCTTCCTTTGCTGAAGGGAGGTGACCCCACCTCACTGAACAACTATCGACCAATCTCTAAACTCTGTATTTTAGCCAAGGTTCTAGAGAAACTGATAAACTCTCAAATCAAAAATTACCTGGACTCATTTAACATCTTACCTCCACATCAATCTGGTTTCAGGAAACAACACAGCACAACCACTGCTTCACTGAAGGTTCTTAATGACGTTGAAGCACTGGATGCTAAGGATTATTGTGCTGCACTTTTCTTAGACCTGTCTAAATCTTTTGACACTGTGGATCATAACATCTTGTGTCATAAACTCTCAGAAATCAGTTTCTCAGAACACACCATTGGTTGATTCTCTAACTATCTCTCAGACCGGAGGCAATGTGTTCAACATAATGGTACTTCCTCCAGTTATTTAACAGTCAACAATGGTGTACCACAAGGCTCAGTCTTAGGACCCACCCTCTTTTTACAATCTACATAGGTAATGTAGGTAAAAACATCCCTGGATGAACGAGATCACTCGAGCAGCCAAACGTCGATGCAGGAAAGCTGAACGTAAATGGAAGAAGGACAAACTTCAAGTTTCTTTTATCATGCTAAAAACATGTTACAAAGAGTACCAGGCCACTGTTAAATCAGAAAAAAACAAATATTTCTCCCAAATCATCTCCTGAAACAGCCACAATCCCAGCGTTCTTTTCAACACCATTAACTCCATTTTAACCGTGCCTCAGTCTGTCAACTGGGAGGCCATACAGTTACGTGTGACGACTTTGCCAGTTTTTTTGTTAAAAAGGTTGAGCTGATCAGGTCACTGATTACTCACACCACAGCTGAACCCTCTGTCTTTGTCCCCCCCACATCAGTCTTTAACCAGTTTGAACCCATTTCCCTCTCATTTCTAAATGACGTCATTGGTCATATGAAACCCTCAGGTTCCCCTGCTGACCCCATCCCTGCATCGTTTTTTAAACAAGTCCTACCCTCCATTGGACCCTCTGTTCTTGACATTATAAACAGCAGTATGGCTACAGGTGTAGTTCCTGACGCTTTTAAACATGCAGTGGTAACTCCTTTAATAAAAAAAACCTGGACTTGACCCTTCAACCTGCTCAAACTTCAGACCCATCTCCAAACTTCCCTTTCTTTCTAAGATCCTGGAGAAAATAGTTTTCACTCAATTAAATGAGTTCTTGAGTTGAAATTCTATTCTTGAGATCTTTCAGTCTGGCTTTAAGAAATTACATAGCACCGAAACAGCCTTAGTTAGGGTCTGCAACGACATTCTTCTGGCAACTGACTCTGGTCAGTCTGTAGTCCTGGTACTCCTTGACCTTACCGCTGCATTTGATACTATGGACCACAGTATCCTTTTATCCCGGCTAGAACACTGGGTTGGGATTACTGGTGCAGTGTTAGAATGGTTCCATTCATACCTGAGCGACAGGAGTTTCTGTGTTAATTTTGCTAACACTCTATCTACTTCAGTGCCTTTTTCCTGCGGGGTCCCGCAAGGCTCCATTCTTGGACCCCTTCTGTTTTTTTGTATCTCCTCCCCTTAGGGTCTATCCTGAGGAAACATGGTCATTCTTTTCATTGTTATGCTGATGACTCTCAGATTTATCTGCCGTTAACACTTAACAGTTCCCCCTCCATTCGCCCTTTGTTAAAATGTCTTGATGACATCAAGACTTGGATGGCTGCAAACTTTTTGAGTTTTAAGGATCAGAAGACTGAGGTCATTGTATTTAACCCTAGCTCTGCCACTGTCACTGATCCTGCAAACCTGGACTCCCTTCAGCCATATCTAAAACAGTCTGTTACCAATCTCGAGATAGTTTTAGACTCGGACTTTAAGTTTAATAAACAGATAAATTATGTTCTTCAAAAAAGCTTCTTTCAGCTAAGGCAGATAGCTAAGCTCAAGTACGTGCTGTCCAGATCCGACCTTGAAAAATTAGTCCATGCATTTATTACAACTCGGCTGGACTACTGTAACTCGCTTTATGCTGGGATCAGTCTGGTCTCTCTCTCAAGTCTCCAGCTTGTCCAAAATGCTGCATCTCGGCTACTAACAGGAACTCGCAGGTTTGAGCACATTACTCCAGTTCTGTCCTCCCTTCACTGGCTTCCTGTGCGTGTCAGAGTTGATTTTAAGATTCTTCTGCTGACATTTAAGTGTGTTAATGGCCTTGCACTCTCATACCTCTCCGACCTCCTTCATCCTTATACTTGTAGTGAACTCGGCCTCCGACCAAAACCTGTCTCTGAAGACCTTCATGGGACAGGAACTGTTATTTCATTGATTTGAATCCAGAAATACAAATTAGCTCATCCAGAGACTGTCTAATTGTATCCTGAATTAATCAATTGAAAGAACACTCTTCTTTTTATATTATCATTACTATTTTACAATATCTTGATAATCAAAAGTGTGTTTAGTTCATATCATTTCTAATGTTGAAGTGAACCACTCATTTTAAATCAACTGTGAAACAGTATTAATGATTTTTTTAAACCTCATTAGACTTAGAAATCAAGTTAAATGTCTATTTACAAAGTAATTATGCATTTTGATCTTCTGTCTGTATGAGAAGTAGTGATGTCAGTCGAAAGTCAGAGACAGTCAGAAAACAAGTTATTAGAACGGACTGTATTGTTTTTAAACCTAGCAGACGGTAAAAAGAGAAACACTGGCATCTGCGTTTGTCTCACTTCGCCATAACATTTCTCTGTCTGTACTAAATGTTCCTAAACATTTTTGCACCCTCTCTTGACTTTTAATAACCCTCTGACATCACTAGAACCACCCCCTGTTGGTTGTTTCAACCAATAAGGAAGTACTAAGTGACCGGAAGTGAAGACTCTTTTAAAAGTCGACACTTCCTGGAACTATTCAGTTCTTCTGGGTTTTTCTGAGTCTTCTCAGTCTTCTTGAGTCTTGGAGCAGTCGGACTCAGTCTTTGATGGAGTCTTCTCAAGCCTTCTGGAGTCTTCCACTTCTGAGTGGAAACTCTGACGGAGCCACAGATACTTGCTGTGAATCCACCCGGGCGTAACGCCTACAACCTCAAATGGAGCTGGTCCTGTTTGTTGAACGGAGTAAATCGACACGACTTCTGACAATGACCAGCCGCTCTAACTGGAGACGCTGGAAAGGTAGCGTTGAAATGGACCCGGTACCAGAGCTGATTCATCTTCTGCGAAGATAACGAGTCGTCGCGCGCCAAGTGTACCAGAGGTTTGAGCTGGTGTTGAAAGAAGCATGCTAATTCTGGTCAACAAAACCTACATCTCCATCCATCTCTTCTTTAAACCTCTAAATTCCTTCCTTTAAACTCTTCTATTTTGCTAGTAATCTTTCTAGATGCCTTCAGAAATGTCCTGTTGTCTTATTAGTAAAGCGTGCCAAGTTTTTATTAATCAGAACCAGATCAACAAATCCTTGTGTACATGTTTTGATGTTAAATTTTGATTCTGTTAAATAAATGACCACATTTATTCTGATGGGTCAAACAAAATAACGTCTCATGTCACTGATTAAACAATACTCACAGTTACCTCGGTCACATGGCATTAATTTAACTCGAAAAAGAAAGAACCTGTTGTATTTAGATTTTTAGTAGTGAAGCGACAGCATAAGCTGTCCCCCACATTTCACTACATACTCCTTCTCGGGCCTTGAGATCATCAGACCAGCTGCTTTTGGCCGTACCAAAAACCAGGCTGAAGCTCAGAGGAGATCGGGCTTTTTCAGTCATGGGCCCTAAACTCTGGAACAATCTGCCCATCAACATTCGACAGGCCACTTCATTCTCTATTTTTAAATCTCTCCTCAAAACACACCTGTACTCATTGGCATTTAACACAGTGTGATCTCATTTGGTATTTCGTTGTTGATGATTGTGTTCATCCATTTTGCTTTTACTCCCTGACATTTAACGCAGGGTGATTTGATTTAGTATTTCATTGTTTCTCATTATATTTAATGTTTTTATGCTTTTATTCATGTTGCTGTAATATGTTGTTATTAATATTTGATGCTGTGATCTTTTTTGGTAAGCACTTTGATAACAGTTACTGTTTTAAATGTGCTATATAAATAAATGTGACTTGACTTGACTAATTTTATAAATTTATTACAAAAAGTCAGCTTAAAGTACTCTCAGATTTCTGATCTAATTTGACCTCAGTACTAAATACCATGTTGGGATGACATCACCTGATCAAGACTGCTGAAGGTTGAGACAATACTGAGAGGAGCACAGACCAAACTATGAATGGAGCTAATGTAAAGTGAGCTGGATGTTTTTTCATATTGTTCACAGAAGTCTGACGAAACATTAAACTTCCATCCATCCATCCATCCATTTACCTCCGCTTATCCGGGGTCGGGTCGTGGGGGAAGCAGCCTAGTAGGGAGGCCCAGACTTCTCTCTCCCCAGCCACTTGGTCCAGCTCCTCCGGGGGAATCCCGAGGCGTTCCCAGGCCAGCCGAGAAACATAGTCCCTCCAGCATGTCCTGGGTCTTCCTCTGGGTCTCCTCCTGGTGGGACGTGTCAGGAACACCTCACCAGGGAGGTGTCCAGGAGGCATCCTAAACAGATGCACGAGCCACCTCAACTGGCTCCTCTCGACGTGGAGAAGCAGCGGCTCTAGTCTGAGTCCCTCCTGGATGATCGAGCTTCTCACCATATCTCTAAGGTAGAGCCCAGACACCCTGCGGAGAAAACTCATTTTGGCCGCTTGTATCTGAGAGGTCGTTCCTATCACGTTCAGCCGTCAGTTGTGTTTGAACCCACGTGCAGGAGGATGATGAGGACGCTCGAGGAATAATTAACAATATTTATTAAACAAAACAAAATCAAAACGTTGACAGGGCAGCTACTCACAAAACTGAAAACAGGCAGATCAGGGCTGACAGGACAAAGGCTGAACACAACACCATGGAAGGATAATCCCAAGACAAAGACAAGACAACAGTGAACTGAATATATACACACACTGATTAGGACAATGACAGACACCTGTGGTGATTAACATGAGACACAGATGAGACAGGGGCAGATTACGAGGGAAAACACAGAGAGCTGAATCAGGAAACATGAGGAAACAGACAGAGACAGGACAAAAACCCAGAAACCCTACAGTACCCCCCACTCAAGGGATGGCTCCTGACATCACAAAGACATGCTACATCCAGCTCGGGTGGGAGGCGAGACAAAAGAGGACAGAGCAGGACGAGTGGACACAGGACCAAAAAAATAAAAAACTGGCAGGAATAAACCCTGGGAAAAAAACACAAAACACAAAGACCCCGGACCCCATCCCAGAGTCAAGGTGGGCGGTCAGGAGACCATCCAGGGCAGGACCAGTACTCAGGAGGGGAGCAGGTGACCGTCCTTGATGAGGCAGGAGATCAGGATGGTGGCTAGGAAACCATCTACCTGTGGGCAGCAGTGATGTGCCTCTGAGCCCTCCTGAACTCGGGCAGATGAAGACCTCAGCTGACGGACCATGGGCGAAGACCTTGGTGGGCGAGCCAGGAGCGGACATGTCAAAAGACTGACCATGGGTCCAGCAAGGCAAGGACCCCGAGCTCTCTGCAGACCAAAGATCTTCTGTGGTAGACTCAGGAGCGAGGACCTTCGGAGTCGAGCCAGGAGCGAGGACCTTCTGAGTTGAGCCAGGAGCGAGGACCTTCGGAGACGAGCCAGGAGCGAGGACCTTCAGAGATGAGCCAGGAGCGAGGACCTCAGCTGAAGAGCGGAGACGAGCCAGAAGCGAGGACCTCAGCTGAAGAGCCAGAAGCGAGGACCTCAGCTGAAGAGCCAGGAGTGAGGACCTCAGCTGAAGAGCCAGGAGCGAGGACCTCAGATGAGCTGGAGGCCTCAGGTGGGCCTGGATCTTCTGCGGTAGGGCCAGGGATGAAGACCTCAGCAGACAGGACAGGGACAAGGGTTTCAGACGACTCGGGAGCAAGGACCTTAGATGAGCCAGGAGTGAGGACCTCAGCCGAAGGACCCGGAGTGAGGACCTTAGCAGAAGAGTCGGGAGCGATGACTTCAGACTGGCCGAGATTTATTGCAATAGAGTGGACCTCAGCTGAAGAGCCGGGAACCAGATCTGCAGCAGGTGGTGGTGGCAGAGTCAGGACTGCAGTAGGAGAGTCGGGTACCAGGACTACAGCGGGAGAACCAGGAACAGGGACCAGAGATGGGGCTGCAGCTGGAGAACCAGCCTTTTTGGCCTGTGGGACCCCGGAAGCTGCTGATGGGTACTGGCAGTCCAAGCGACATGCGGCTCGGGTGGTCACTGAGGCAAAAACTCGGGCATGGGAGGAGTTCGAAGAGGCCATGGAGAATGACTTCCGCACGACTTCGAGGTGATTCTGGTCCACCATCCGGCGTCTGGGGTGGGGGGGGGGGGTACGCCACCAACACTGTTTATAGTGGGAGTGGTGTGCTGCTGACCTCAACTCGGGATGTTGTGGGTCGGTGGGCGGAATACTTTGAAGACATTCTCAATCCCACCGGCACGTCTTCCACCGAGGAAGCGGAGCCTGGGGACTCTGGGTCGGGCCCTCCAATCTCTGGTGCTGAGGTCACTGAGGTGGTTAAAACGCTCCTCGGTGGCAGAGCCCCAGGGATGGATGAGATTCGCCCAGAGTTCCTTAAGGCTCTGGATGTTGTAGGGTTGTGTTGGCTTATGCGACTCTGCAATATTGCATGGACATCGGGGGAAGTTCCCCTGGATTGGCAGACCGGGGTGGTGGTCCCCCTATTCAAAAAGGGGGACCGTAGAGTGTGTTCCAACTACAGGGGAATCACACTCTTAAGCCTCCCTGGTAAGGTCTATTTGGGGGTTCTGGAGAGGAGGGTCCATCGGATAGTCGAACCTCGGATTCAGGAGGAGCAGTGAGGTTTTCGTCCTGGCCGTGGAACACTGGACAAGCTCTACACTCTCAGCAGGGTCCTGGAGGGTGCGTGGGAGTTTGCCCAACCAGTCTACATGTGCTTTGTGGACTTGGAGAAGGCGTTCGACCGCGTCCCTCGGGGAACCCTGTGGGGGGTACTCTGGGAGTATGGGGTACCGGGCCCTTTGATATGGGCTCTTAGGTCCCTGTATGACCGGTGTCAGAGCCTGTTCCGCATCGCCGGCAGTAAGTCGGGCTTGTTCCCGGTGAGAGTTGGACTCCGCCAAGGTTGCCCTTTGTCACCGATTCTGTTCATATTATGGACAGAATTTCTAGGCGCAGCCAAGGTGTTGAGGGGATCCGTTTTGGTGGCCTTAGGATTGCGTCTCTGCTTTTTGCAGATGATGTGGTCTTATTGGCTTCATCAGATCATGATTTATAGCTTTCGCTGGAGCGGTTCGCAGCCGAATGCGATGCGGCCGGGATGAAGATCAGTTCCTCCAAATCCGAGGCCATGGTCTTGAGCCGGAAAAGGGTAGAGTGCCCTCTCCGGGTCAGGGAGGAGGTCCTACCCCAAGTGGAGGAGTTCAAGTATCTTGGGGTCTTGTTCACGAATGAGGGAAAAATGGAGCATGAGATCGATAAGCGGATAGGTGCAGCGTCTGCAGTGAAGCGGGCGCTGTACAGGTCTGTTGTGGTGAAGAGAGAGCTGAGTCAAAAGGCGAAGCTCTCAATTTACCGATCGATCTACGTTCCTACCCTCATCTATGGTCACGAGCTTTGGGTTGTGACCGAAAGAATGAGATCTCGGATACAAGCGGCCGAAATGAGTTTTCTCC
>NC_056515.1:14140978-14147715 GCF_014905685.2 Nematolebias whitei
TTATTTTATTTAATTTATTCATTTCATTGCATTAAAACCATAACAACTCAAAAATAATGAAAAAAAATGTATACAGTCAAAATAAAATGAAAGGCAGCAGAAGAAGAATGAATCTTATAATATCTGCCCCTTTTTTACCCTTACTGTCTTGTTACCAAACAAAAACAAAAAGCAAGATGTGCAACAACTTCAGTGATTTAAAAACAAGATCAACTAAAGAACAACATCATCAACTCAAACAATAACTTTAGTGGATTCAATTTGGAGTTTTTTGTATTCTGTCAAATAACTCTCCTTTAACATTCTCTTAAATATATGTTGAGATCTGGCATTTTTAAATGTATCGTCCAGACCATTCCATAATCCTATCCCCTGGATTACAGAGGATCGTTCTTTTAAACTAGTGCTAAAATAAGGCTTCACAAACATTTCTATCCCTTTAAGAAAATAAACACTCTCCCTTTTAATAAAATGTACTTGAATATTGACGGGCAATATGATTTTATGGGCCCTATACATAATCTGCAAAATGCTGTAATTGACCAAATCATAACATTTCAATGTCTGGAGTTGACAAAACAATACATTTGATGGATGTCTTAATTTTTGTCTGGTGATAATTCGTACTGCTCTTTTCTGTAAAATAAAAAGTGGGTTTGTAATTGTTTTACATGCTTTACCCCAGACTTCGATACAGTAATTTAAATGAGGAACAATTAGTGCATTATACAACATAAATAGTGCTTTTTCATTAAATAACTCCTTTACTTTGTACAGAATTGATATCGATTTTGCTACTTTTGTTCTTAAGTTATTTATATGAGATTTCCATGTCAATTTTTCATCAATAATAACACCCAAGAACTTCACCTCATTAACTCTAAGAATCTCAGTTCCTTCTACCATAAATGGAGCATCAACTTTTCTTTTACTATTACTGAATATCATATAATATGTTTTATCTAGATTTAATGATAATTTATTAAGATGAAACCAATTTTGAATTTTCACAAATTCTATTTGTGTCATTTTCAGCGTTTGTTCTATATCTTTACCCTGACAAAAAAAAGTTGTATCATCTGCAAATAAAATACATCTAAAAAGACCTGACACATTTACTAAGTCGTTTACATATAAATTAAATAACTTAGGTCCAAGTACTGAACCCTGGGGCACTCCACACGTGATATTACAAAACTCAGATCTTCTGTCATGTAGTTGAACAAACTGTTTCCTTCCTTCTAAATAACTATTTACCCATTTTATTGCTGGCCCTCTAATACCATATCTATACAACTTCTCAAGAAGAATTCCGTGGTCTATAGTATCGAAGGCCTTCCTTAAATCAACATAAATACTAATACAACACTTTTTTTGGTCAATAGCAGTTGTTATTTGTTCCATAAATTCAATGAGTGCCATTGATGTAGAATTGTTTTGTCTAAATCCATATTGACTATTACTTAGTATATTCTGTTTATCAACAAATCGATCCAATCTGATAACAAATAGCTTCTCCAAAATCTTCGAAAATTGTGGCAATAATGATATCTGTCTATAATTATTAAACACATGTTTCTCCCCATTTTTAAAAAGTGGAATTACTTTGGCTATTTTCATATTGTTTGGAAATATTCCTGTTGAGAATGACAGATTACATATATATATACAAACGGCTCAATAACATAATTAATTTTTTTTTTTTTTACAATCATCATATCCATGTCTATACAATCTTTTGATCTTTTGTCTTCCATATTTTTTACAATATTCAGTATTTCTTCTTTGTTGGTTCCTTCAAGAAAGATACTGCTGGTACAACTTGTAACTGTAGAATTCACATTTGTATCCACTTTTGGTATTTTGTTTGCAAGACTTGGGCCAACATTTACGAAATAATGGTTAAACTCATTTACAATTTCATATTGATCATGGATCTCATTACCATCCTTTACAAAGTATTGTGGAACACTTGGTTTAGTTTCATGATTTTTCAGAACACTATTCATTATTCGCCATGTTGCCCTCATATTACCATTACTTTTGTCTAATAAATTACTATAATATTCCTTCTTTTGTTTTCTTATTATCCATACCAACTTATTTTTATACTTCTTGTATCTTTCTTCTGCTTCTTTTGTTTTTAGTTTTAGGAAGCATGCATACAGGTGGTTCTTTTTTTTACAAGCGTTTTTTAACCCTTTAGTCATCCATGGTTTATCAACAACATTACGCTTTGTATCATTTTTTTGCACACAATTTTTTTCATACAGTGTTCCTAAAATATTAATGAATACTTCATATGCTTTGTTTACATCATCAACATATACATCCATCCAATTTTGTTTCCGTAAATCATCTATTAAATTATCACAAGCTTTTTTTGACGTGTTTATTATTTTTCTCTTATTTGGTTCTCTTTTAATATTGCATTGATGATTTTTATAAAGTGTAAAGATTGGTAAGTGATCGCTTATATCAGTGATCAAAATACCACCCGTTATTTCTGTATTTGTTATATTTGTAAAAATATTATCGATTATTGTGGCACTGTGATTTGTAATTCTTGTAGGTTTTGATATTAATGGATAAAGATTTAAACTATTCATTGAGTTAATAAATGTAATATTGTTATGTGAGTCTATATTATTTCCTAAGTCAACATTAAAGTCACCACACAAAAAAACAGTTTTATTTGAACTCCCTTCCAACAGCTCCACGATTTGATCATTGAATAGCTCTATATTTGACTCAGGTGATCGATATGCACAGCTTATAATTATATTTTTAGAATTCTTATTTATTATTTCAATTGTAATTATTTCCATAAGATTTTCAATTTCAATTCATACATATATATATATATATATATATATATATATATATATATATAGAGAGAGAGAGAGAGAGAGAGATATCTATATATTATATATATATATTTTTTTTTAACAATAAAAAGACATCAACATATATGTCCTTCAGTGAACCACAAGAAGTGATACAAAAATAAATCCACAATAATTCAAGTTTTTCTCTTTCCATTAAACAGAAACCAGCAAAAAACAAACCACCTCACATGGAAACCATAAATACAAAAATACTACTGAAGAGCAAACCGGATAGGCCACGCCCACAAATCATGTCCACAAAGTTATTGTAGCGCCGTGTTTTTCACTGAGTAGGAAAGTGGCAGATTTTGCTGTTAAAACAACATAATTTGCTCCTTGACGTTTAACACCGAGCTTCATGAGGAACTACCTGCAGAGTTAATTCTAATTAAATAAAATGTTTTTAATAACATTTGGCTGCTATAATTCATAGGCCACACACAGATGGATAACAGCTGTTAAAATACAGGTCTGGTAAAACACTGACGAGGTGTCTTAAACATGATTTAATATCACCTACCAGGTTCTACATCCTTCTCAATGGATCTAACACTTTGTGATTGTAAGCATTAAACGATTTACAGTTTATACTGGTCTTTGCTTGGAAACACTGGTGTTCGTTAAGATTATTACCATACCAAGTGCAAGACAGTGGCACACATTTCTGTAGAGCTCCGGTGAAAGAAGTTGTATTCAGTTGTAGATCCAGTCTCTGGTAGAAACATACAGAAGGTGTAAAGTAGAGCATCTACTGGTTCACTACCAGACAAGATTTTCTGCAAATAATCCAATGGCCTATGCTAACAAAATGTTTCAAACACTTCAATACTGAGAGATTTGGTGAAATACGTACAATTATTTTCACAATTCTTGACATCAATGGTGGAAAAGACCTCAGGAGCTACATTGAAGGCAGTGGCAGCTGGCAGTCAGAGGAGTATTAAGTAGAAAAGTGAAAACTAACAAGTTACAGGTGAGTTAGCTTCCTAAAGCTGAGCCGCTACATGTCACTTTCGTGTAAATTAACAGATCGCCTCTGCATTCTTTGTTCTAATGCACTGAACTGACAGAAAAGTATTTTACATTTGTTGTGTTAAACATCTTGACTAGACTAGACTGATTTCACAATGTTCACTGACCATATTTTTCACCCTATAAGTCGCGTTTTTTTGCATAATTTGTATGCCCTGCAATTTATACGCCGAAGCGACTTAATTATGGATTTTTTCCCATATACACAAACCAATTTTTTGCTGAGATATGATCGTTTTCATTCATTCTGACTGAAAATATTGAACACTACCATTTTCAGCCGCTAGATGGCACTCGAGTACTAAAGCATGCCATTGTGTCATGTAATAGGTAAAGGTGGCTATTAATGACACTATCGGCTTGCCATAGAACGCTACCTTCATCCAATTCACCTGGAGCAACCATCAAATCAGCTTCATTTCATTGCGCCTGATTTGACTGTTAAAGCCCTTTTATTAAGTAAAAGTTCAACTGAGACACCACTTTACTATAATGTTAAGCAAACAAATAATTGTTTTAAGGTGGTTATCTTGTTAAATTTTGAAGCAATGAACAGCGAGTCCTCCCGTGCACGTGCCTAACAGCGAGTCCTCCCGTGCACGTGCCTAATTCCGCATATCGGCTTTTGAAATGCAGCTGATTTGACCGTTGAAGTGCATTTATGAAGGAAAAGTTAAACTGAGACACACCTTTACTATAAAGTCGAGCAAACAAATAATTGTTTCAGGTGGTCATCTTGTTAAGTTTTGAAGAAATGCACAGTGACTCGTCCCTTTGCGCGCGCCCGCTTCCGCAAAACAGATTATGAGATGCAGCTGATTTGACCGTCAAAGTGCATTTATTAAGTAAAAGTTAGACTGAGACACATCTTTACTATAAAGTCAAGCAAACAAGCAATTGTTTTTAAGCGTTAATCTTGTTAAATTATTGTTAAAGTCCTCCTGTGCACGCTCCCGTGGCCGCCATTTGGCAACCAATCGATTTTTGGCACGACACCGGTCCACATTTCCAGGTTGTCAGCGGTGACGTGAAACAAATGCGATGCGTCAGCGGTGACATATGATAGATGCGACTTATACGGCGAAGCGACGTATTTATGGATTTTTCCACTTTATTAGACCTATTTGGACTGATGCAACTTATAGGGCGGTGCGACGTGTACGGTGGAAAATACAGTACACGTTTCCAGTCAGAGCACAGTTGAG
This sequence comes from Nematolebias whitei, assembly GCF_014905685.2. Lineage (NCBI taxonomy): Eukaryota > Metazoa > Chordata > Actinopteri > Cyprinodontiformes > Rivulidae > Nematolebias > Nematolebias whitei. The sequence goes on from NC_056515.1 coordinate 14,146,104, forward strand.
ATCTGCTGTTAACCCTTCACTGTGAATGGGAGGAACTACAGTTTTCCAGCAAAGAAGTCAGAGAAAATAATCAACATAATTAATTTTAAAAAAAACAACAACAAAAAAATACCATATCAACACTGGCATGCCAATAAAAGCCCATAAATACTTCAGAATGGGGAAGCAGGGCTACAAAATCTGAGACAAAATGAGACGAGTCCATCTGACACAAACTGGTTGTCAAGATTCAACTTGTCTGCTGGATTCCTTAGATAGAGAACTTTACTAATTGGCTTTTACGTATGTGAATGTTTCTGTAAAGTGCCCTGAGACAACTTTGTTGTGATTTGGTGCTATATAAATAAACTGAATTGAACTGAATTGAAATAACTCCATCTGCTTCAAATTAGATGTTTAGATGGAAGCGTGCTGCTGGTTATACAGTGTGTCAGTGTATCTGGGCTTCTGTGGGTTTAAATCTCTCCAGTGTGCAGAGCAGAGACGGGGGGTGGGGGGGGGGGGGGGGTGTTCAATCTCCATCAAGGTGACCACACCGCAGCTTGGATCATGTGTTCAACAATATGGAATGCAGTTGTTTTTCCCAGCTGCTCCCTTCTCCAGGGGTCGCCACAGCAAGCTAACTCCAGGTAATAATTGTCAACGTTAAGATTTGTATTTACAAAGCTTGTTTAATTTTTAATAATGTTTTTTGTTGCTGCTCCGCTCTGCAGGGTTGTCACAACGAGAGAATCTGCATGAAAGATTTTGCAATGGTTTTACACCAGATGCCCTTCCTGATTCAACCTGGGCTCAAACCTGCAACCTCAGGATTATAAGACTGTGGCACTGAGTTCAGCAATGAACTCTTGTTTTGGACAGCATTTGCCTTACTTAACATAAAGACAAAAAGAAGGTGCACTTTCCAGTTGTGACTCTGTGATGGACTAGAGGTCTGTCCAGGGTGTCCCCCGCCTCTCACACAGTGATGGCTGGATGTGGGCATCATTTTTTTTTCATTTAGCCTTTATTTATCCAGGTAGTCTCATTGAGCCACGAGAACTCATTTTCAAGAGAGACCTGTTTAGGGAGCAGATGGGGGGTTAAGGGCCTTGCTCATGGGCCCAGAGTGGGGCAAATGAGGATGGGGGCAAGTGTGGGTGCTTCACCTACCCCACCCACAATTTTGATGTTGTCGGGGTGTGAACTGACGATCTTCTGATCACAGGCCCACCTCTCTAACCTCTGCGCCACCACTCCCCATGACCTCACAACCCGAAAAGGAAAAAGCGTGTAAAGATGATGGACTTCTGAGTTAAATCAGGCGTTTGCAGAGTTTTGTCTTCATTATTAACCTGCACAGTTCACAGCCAGTGGAACACTGAACAGCAACACTCAACAATATTTAATATGCTGCAAAATTGAGTCAACTGGATATAAAATATGAGGAAATTATTTGTCAGAATTTAGGGTTAAATACAATTAACAAGAAAGGGCTGTGATTGTTTTAACACTGCATTAAACCCACAGGTTAATTCAACACTTGACTTGAAGCCATGTTGTACGCACCATGTTGCTACTCCCAAGCCATAACGACGTCATTACATCTGAAAACATTCAATGACTACAAGCT
>NC_056515.1:14147815-14156506 GCF_014905685.2 Nematolebias whitei
AGTGCCCTGAGATGACTTCTGTTGTGACTTGGTGCTATATAAATGAACTGAACTGTTTGAGTTGCCAGGTCACTTCCTGAATGGAGCAGGAACTAAGACTGAGTGGACGAACCACCAAAGAAAAAGATCCTCTCAGGGTTTTGTCCTCAGATTCATCAGAAAAGGTTCAAAGGACAAGTGAGGGACCAATTATGCAAAAAAAAAAAAAAAAAATCCTAATATAATTATTATTTTGGTCAGTATTTTAAAATTTAAAATGGTTGTTGAGGTTTGGCCACGTTTCCCTTCCTGTTTTTGTACAAGTACTTTATGGGGTGGCTTGGTACTTGAATTTCAGGTGTTCACAATATGTGTTATCTATACACCCCCCACCACCACCACCACCACCACCACCCCCCATGCTGCACTGAATGATACCTGATGAGCTGTGGGCAAACAAAGAGACATGTTGGTTTAGTTTTGTTCACATCCAATAATCCTGGCCTTGGGGAGTGAATGCTGATTCCTCGGTATACATGAGCTCACTTAGGCTTGAAGCTGAAATCAGCTACATGTTCTTCACACAAACAAGCATTCTTTATAGTCCTAGAATTGTATAAATATGTGTAATTTCCCTGTAGCTCATAAAGGAAGCTTGGAAAATCGTCATGTGCAGTATTTGCCACAGACCTGTGTACTTCAAATGACTGAGGTACCATCTTGTGTTTCTACTACATACACCTCAAACCATCAGGCATAATCTCCACATCTAGCAGGGTTACTCCTTGGTATGGACTGGTAAAAATCACTGTTCTTATTAAAGCTTTCCTCTTTGAACTACAAGTTATCTTTGCTGATGTACAGAGGTTGGGCCTTGGATGGACTTGTCCTGCTGCATCACCTGTTAAAGGACCGGTCAGAAAGATGAATGAACGGTCAATCACACCCTCCTGCTGCCACCCACAGTCACTGACGTTAGAAAGCTGCTCCAGGTTTGGTCCCGATGTCTCTCGGAGGACGTGGCTGCTACCTCAGAGACGAGTCAGAGGTGCTTCAGCTCTGAGGGGCAGTCTTCCGGCTCTCTCTCAGGATGCTGTCCAGGCCGTTGAGCTGGCGGAGGAAACCTCGGTTGGGGATGACGCCTCTGTGGTCTTTGACAGTCTTGATGGCCTCCACCAGGGTCAGGTTCTGTCTGATCATCAGGTAGGCCAGGACCAGCGTGGCTGAGCGGCTCACTCCCACAGTACAGTGGACCAGCACCTTCCCTACACACACACACATTATTTCCAGTTTCCTCATGAATAAACCAGTAAAACGAGCTTAATGTAGAGCTGAAACAGAAAAATGTAAACTGCTGATTCCTTCAATGTTTGCTTTAACTTTCACTTGTTTCTTATGTTCCTTGTTAAAAATCCACATGTAGCAAACATATTTTAGTTCTTTTGGCTGAAAACAATATTTTGAAACAGGTCTGGCCCAGAATGTCATTTTTCAGACTAGAAGGCACACATAAATCCTTTAATTTTCTCAAAAATCAACAGTCAGCCTTATAATACGGTGCGCTTTGTGTATTAATTCTGGTTGTGCTTACTGACCTCGAACTCATTGATATGTGGTACACGGCACTCAAAATCTGTCAAAATGAACTTGTTTTGCTTAAATCTCCTTTTAGACTGAAAAATAGGGTACGTGTAAATTCAGTCTTTCTGTAATTATTAGTTTTTTTTAGCTGATTTTGCATCTTTTCAGGTCGTTTTCAGTAGAATTTCATGTGAAGTTGCTGTGGTTGTTTCGTGTCTCTGGCCCAGTTCAAACCTGGCATTAACAAACATTCAGGCTGATTTTGTTTCAAGTGGGCCGATTTAAGTACGACACTTCCCAACTTTTGATTTGAATTGGACATTTATTTACATTTCCAAATCCTTAAAAGGGAAAATAAACCTTGTTAAAGAAAACAGAAAACTTGCTTCTTAACAAAACGTTGGTCCTGGTGGTGGATATATTAGTCCAGTTGCCCGAGGCTAAAAAGCGCAGCAGACACACCAGTGATCATTTCTTTATGGTGGAATTGAGTCTCTTAATAGAAACGGGTCTTTTAAGTTTTCAGTTCATTTGTATTTGTTTTAATCTTTAAAACGATTGTTTTGTTTTCATAAATTACTGTTCAAGAGCCCTTTTGCCGTCCGTTTATTAATTATCTCAGCCAACAGGATTGCTTCACATTAAGTTTTTGTGATTCTACAGGTGTGGTTTTTGTGACTTGCCACCTGTTTTTTTAACTACTATGTGGAAACGCGTTTGTATTTATAACTTGACGCTGTAGGTGTAGTTTCTCTGGGGGTGCATCATGTTAATCGTCTCTCACTGATTTAGCTGTGCAATGAAAACCACATCATTTTGATCTTCTAGTAGCTTCATTCACCTCTTCTCCACAAGAGGCCCGGGCCAATATTTTTTTCATGGGGTGTCCACCAAGTGTTGTGTGATAAATCGAAGGTTCATGGGCGTGTTTGTTAGTGTGTAAAAGAACGTCTCACAACTAGGCCTGTCACAATAAACAATAAATCAATTAATCACATGATAAATGAAAATGATCAACCTCATTTTCATTTATCGGCTTTATAGTTTCTTCGTGTCTCTTTCTACTGAAGACACTGGATGACAAAAGGCTCAACTCCGGTGCTCTTCACTGACCCCTTCCTTTCTCTTTTCTCTTTAAAATCTGTTTTAATCGTCCAAAATCACGTTTTTGGATCGTTAAAAGCAGCTAAGCTGAGAAGCTAAGCTACGAGCTAAGCTGACAGGCCGACCTCGAGGAAAAAAACCTCCATCTTGTCGAAGCCGCAAAAATTCACGGTTGAAACCCGTGCCTTTGTGTAAAAAGTTGTTTTTCTCAGCAAAAAGAAGCTGAGACGACACCTGGGTTAAAATTAAATCTCAGGAAGTCCAAAATTTCACTGACCACATCAACTCTGTGAATAAATACATCAAGTTCACACGAGAAGATGTAAAAAATGGCAGGTTGGCTTTCTTGGACTGTGAGGTCTCAGTCTCTGAAAGAGGACATTTGCAAACCGAGGTGTACCACAAACCCACCCACACAGACCAGTATTTGCAGTTTGACTCCCATCACCCTTTGGAGCACAAGTTAGGAGTCATCAGGACTCTGTATCACAGAGCAGACAGCGTCCCCACTAGCTCAGGAGCCAGGCAGAAGGAGAAATCCCACACAAGACAGGCTCTAGAGCAATGTGGATATCCTAACTGGGCCTTCCTAAAAGCAGAGAAGAAACCCAAACAGGACTCCAGTCAGCCAACAGGTGAAAAGGAGGAACCCAGACCCAGACCAGTGGTCATTCCATACGTTGAGGGAGTATCAGAGAAACTGAGACGTTTATTTTCTAAACATAACGTCCCAGTGGCTTTTAAACCCCAAAATACATTACGGCAAAGACTGGTTCATCCCAAAGATCCAGTCCCCTGGCACAAACAGAGTAATGTTGTGTATGCTGTTCAGTGTCAGGAGGGCTGTGATCAGTCTTACATCGGGGAAACTAAACAGCCACTGGCCAAAAGGATGGCCCAGCACAGAAGATCAACATCATCAGTCCAGGACTCTGTGGTCTACACTCATCTCCAGGCCAGCGGTCACTCTTTCAGGGATGAAGATGTTCACATCCTGGACAGAGAGGAACGATGGTTTGAGAGAGGAGTAAAGGAGGCCATCTTTGTGAAAAGAAACCGTCCATCATTAAACAGGGGTGGAGGCCTCCGTGTTCAATTGTCCCCCTCTTACAATGATGTGATTGCTAGTATCACTCAGCCCTCTGTGAATAGTAAACAGCCATCAGTGTGCTAACGATCCATTGTTAGGCTGATGGTCCTTCTTGAGCATGTGATCAGCTGGTTTTGGTTGTCAGCAGCAAAAACTGGTTGATCCACTCTGAGAAGGTGCTATTTAAGAGACTGAGCTGAATACAGCACCTCAGACTGAGGAAGTCTCTTGGATGAGAGACGAAACGTTTCTATATTTTTTTTGTTTTGTTTTTTTGTTTTTTTTGAATGTCCAGAGGACCAGATTTAACTTTTTTGGATTTTTCTACCTGGATTATTGAGCATGCATCAGGATAAGCTGAGAACTTGTTTACTGATTTTTATTAAAAGCTTTGTTTGAAAAATGCTATGCTAAAGCGCTCAAACCACACGAGCATTCGCCATTTTGAGAACTGAAAAACGGGAACAGGAGACAGCTCATGCCACGTCAAGGGGCCTCCCTCCTATTTTTCTCAGAGACATGCTGCTCGCTCCCTCACTATTCATCCTTCGGTTCAAACAGTCTTATACTGCCATTCGGTGGTCGAAAAATGTACTACACAAAACAAATTAATCCACATTTCTTCTTAAATTTGACAATAATTACTAATTATTATCAAATTTCAAACAATACTATTGTTTATCGCAATAATTTCTGAGACAATTAATCACCCAGCAACATTTGTTATCGTGAGAGGCCTAGTCACAACCGACTGCTCAGCTTCAGATTTATAAAACGAGAGAACAAATAATATCAGGTTTAAAAAGCTGGTCCAGATCTCCTTATTTTCATTTCCAAAGTGTACTCCAGTAGATGAAATCATAAAGTTGGGGGCAGCTGCCAAGGTGGCGCAGAGCGGGCTGAGGCAGACACGATGCACCGCTGATGGGCAACAAAATAATGTGCAGGCCCATGAATACAGTTGTGAGGGTTGTGCACTAAGCTGTGGTTTTAGAAACGAGCCACACGGCTCGCCCATGTTCTCGTGACATGAAGGCAGAAACGGAGGCTAGTCTTCGTTTGAATCTTCAGCTAGTCTCCAACAGTCTGGTGAGATACCGACGTTCATTCAATATTATTTGTTAATATCATCTCCACAGACACATGTTGAAAGACTTACCTCCACTGGAGAGGGCTTTGTGGATGAACTCTGCAGCAGGGTAAAAATTGACGCTCATGTCAAATGTTGGGGAGTCGTGAGCCTCTATGCCGTGATATGTGATGTTCATCCCTGCATAATACTCGGCTCCGCCGCACCACTTGCTCTGCGCACAGTTCAGGATGTGCGTGATGCCAAGTCTGGCCAGCTCACGGCGATCTGATGCCATGTTTCTGTGGACAAAAAGGTTGTTACAACTCTGTCAGTCAAACTGGTATCCTGACATGCCGACTCCCAGTAAAGACTGTGGAGTTAAACAGCTCCAAGTGGATGTTTAGCTTTGACGAACTGACTCGTATTTTATTAAAGTTACAAACAGAAAAATGTACATGTTTTTCTTGGTATATAAAATAACTGCCTTTGAAATAAGCAAAAAGATTTGTGTAATAGTGGAGCGTTTCAGAATAATGTTTCTCAACAAAACATTGGAAGACTTTGAATATCTGGATAAATCTCTGAGCTCAAAGGACAAGGCTGAAAGTCAAGACTGGATGGTGAACTTTGGGCCCCCAGGGGCCACTTCTGATTCTGGTCTAGATGTCACTACATGGGCTCAGGAACCCCCACTGTCTACACACAGTTCAAGCTCAGTGTTGCCCCTCCCATGATCCAACGAGGGCGGCCACATTTTGACCTGAGGGTCGTTCTGTTTGAAAATTATAATCGATTGATTCTTATCACTAAAAACCTCGACTGATATCAAGACGGGCAAACTAGACAAACACACTCAACAGAATCAAAGCAAAAACCATCATTTGTTTTTCATATTTGATAATTTATTGAATTACATTTATTCAAAAATATTACAACCCACTAAAAACAACAACAACAAAAAATAATAATAAAGTGCGTTTTCATCAGGGCTATACAACTAGTGGCCCACGGGCCACTTCTGGCCCGCTGGAGACTTGAATCTGGCCCACCAATGAGTGCATTCAATTTTGTGTGTGTGTTCTGGGTTTGGGTTCTGTTTATTGCATTTATGATTCAATGCAACAAAATAAACCAATTTAAAAGGTAACAGATCATTGTAAAACTTGGTTTATTTACATAATGACTTTAATTGCTGGGTGTCCGGCTGTCAGTAACTGTGGCCCCCTGAGCAGTTTAGTTTAGCATGAATCTAAGAAGAAGCTCTGAAAATTTATTTGAGAAGGCCCGAAGAACAAAACACTACGGCAAGAAAAGTTGCTCATTTTTTTAACAGAACCATCCAAGTAATAAAACTGTTATAAGCAAAAGTCAAAGAAAAAGTTTACAAGACAGTGGTGAGACCAGTTATGCTGTATGGTCTGGAGACAGAGACATGGACAAAAAGACAGGAGACAGAACTGGAATTAGCAGAAATGAAGATGTTGAGGTTCTCCTCAGGAGTGACAAGGAAGGATAAGATTAGGAATGAGATCATCTGAGGTACAGCACAGGTTGAACAACAGGGAGATAAAGTTAGGGAGGACAGACTGAGATGATTTGGAGACGTCCAGAGGAGGGACAGTGGTTATACTGGTAGAAGGATGTTAGAAATGCAGCTGCCAGGAAAAAGACAAAGAGGAGAGATATGGATGTAGTTAGAGAGGACATGGAGGTAGTTGGAGTGAGGACAGAGGATGCAGAGGACAGAATGAGATGGAGGAGGATGACTCTCTGTGGAGACCCCTGAAGAAGGAATAGACAGAATAAGGAGAACTTGTTCTTTGTCCAAACAAAGGACAGAAGCCTAGAATCCAAACCCCATCATGTACAGACACAACTACATGTGAAGACCATCCAGAAGAGCTGTCATTTGGAGAACCATCAGAGAACATGCAGGTTTTAGACAAAACAAGAACGGACCTGCACCAGATAAGACCAGGGCAACACTCCATCAAGTCCAGGACCAGGTCTACATTTTACACAATGGCACAACTTTTCCATTTTGTCCCTTTATCTATCCCAGGATCAGATCAACTCACTGGTCTCCGATGTAGAGTCGCGGCCACACTTCGTCCACGTGGTTGCAGGCCGTTTTCCCGGCGAACAGGAGCCGCTCCAGCTCGGACACCGTCAGGGTCGGAGAGCCCTGCTCCGACTCTCTCCTGCTCGGAGACCTGGAGCTGCTCCGGGACCGAGAGAACCGGGACATGAACGCCATTTAATCTGAATTAGAGAAAAACGCGGATTAAGAGCACGCAAATAAAAAGACGAAACAAACAGCTGCGTTACATACTTTGTATGTGAGGGTGTAAATGTGTGCGTGATGCACAAGTAAACAGATGTGTGCGTGATGCACAAGTAAACAGATGTGTGCGTGATGCACAAGTAAACAGATGTGTGCGTGATGCACAAGTAAACAGATGTGTGAGTGATGCACAAGTAAACAGTAGCAACAAGCCGAGCTGCTCCGCGGCCATGTTGACTCATTTACCTTCTGTGAGAAGAAGATGGGAGGGATGGAGACTACAGCTGCTCCTCAGCATCCACCAGCCGCATCTTCAACAAGTCTTCCCTCGAGCTGTCAGTCCTCAAACATGCCTCCAGTCTGACCACATTTAAGTAATTGTTTCTCAAAGAGCATGGAGAGCTTCTCAGATTCCTCTGGAGTGAGCTACAGAAACACTGGAGGTTGAAAACATTTGTTGTTCTCGAGGAGGAGCGGAGGTCTGTTGTGTGGAGTTTGTCGCCACCGTCCGGTCAAGAAGGAGAACTGCAGGTAGATATCCTGAAGCATGCTCAATGCATGCAGGTAGATAAATGAACTTCAACAAGCCAAAAGACAGAAACATGCTCTGGAATTTTCCACTATTGTAATCCCATTTTCTAACACTTTGTCCTTACTCTACTGTGGCTGTATCTACTGCCCATTCACATTCATACACTGGACTGGACTGGACTGGACTGGGAAAGAAGCAAGTCAGTAAAAAATGACCCTCCCTCAGAGTGCCATACATTCCACAGGACATGAACTCAAAGCAAAATGTAATAGAAAATAATATTTATTAATGTCAATGTCATGATGTTTAAAAAGTGTCATCCCGTCCATGCATCACTCATTAAAAATAGCATAACTTGTAGTATAAAAATCAGCCAAAAAACAAAATCCAAGCCAAACAAAAACAAGCCAAAAATCACAACTAAATAAGATTTAAAACAAACATTTGAAAACATCAAGAACAAGTGCAGGACCAGGTCACACAGTCACTTCGAGTCACACATTCTGACTGGCAACTCAGGCTCTGATTTTGGGTCTGTTAAGATGAGAGCAATATGGAACTACAAAATGTATTTTCTGCAAGAATGCAGTGTGAATGCTTAGTGCCGAATGACTGCTAAAGAAAGGGAAACAAAAATGTTTGAACACTAGCTAAAAGCTGAAAAGAGTAAAACAGCAGCTACTGATGGGGTCCAACTTGCTACTGGCAATGCGAACAAAATTCTCACACCACCTGTACAGGGACCGAACAGCTGTAGCAACAGGCCCCCAATCCGATACTCGCTGAGCACCCTCCACAGAGTACCTCGAGGAGCATGGTTGAAAGCCTTCTCCAAGTCCACAAGTCCAATTCCCAGCACATATTCTGAGTGACAACATCCGCCATGAATGTTAATATGTGAAACTTGTGAGCTGGATAACTTCACAAATCTGCAACTTGCCGATTTCTGTTTCAGTGTGTAGAAGCATCTACTAGAAAGGTCACTATTAAAGAGGTCAATATTAAAAATTGGATGCTACATCATAATCCAAGATGGCCACCATATATAT
>NC_056515.1:14156606-14159362 GCF_014905685.2 Nematolebias whitei
AGCACTTTGGTTGGCCTTGTTGCTGTTTTAAGTGCTTTATAAATAAAGTGGTATGGTATGGTATATACTGTTTGTATAAAGTCCAGGATAGATCCTCAGTAACGTGAACGCCAAGAAACTTGAAGCTGCTGACTTGCTCCACCTCAGCCTTGTTTATGTAGATGGTGGAGTGCTGACCTCCATGCTGTTTCCTGAAGGCCACTATGATCTCCTTCATTTTGCTGACATTTCGAGAGAGGTTATTTTCCTGTCACCAGATGGTCAGTCATTTCACCTTGTCTTTGTAGGCACTCTTCATCATTGTTTGTGATGAGGCCCAAGATGGTGGTGTCATCAGCATACTTGAGGATGATGTTAGAGCTGTGCTTGGCAGTACAGTCATGTGTAAATAGTGAGTACAGGAGTGGACTGAGGACACAACCCTGAGGTGTACCAGTGCTGAGGTCTAGTGTGGAGGAGAGGTGACAGTCGGTTCTCACTGCCTGTGTTCTATTTGTGAAGAAGTCCAGTATCCAGCAGCAGATGAACTTCTCCAGGCCCAGTGTGGTGAGTTTGGAGACCAGTTTGGAGTGGATTATGGTGATGAATGCTGAGCTGTAGTCAATGAAGAGCATTCTCACATAGGTATTTACCTGCTCCAGATGGTTGAGGGATGTGTGAACTGCTAAAGCAATGGCATCATATGTAGAAGAAGAAGAAGCTGCCACAGCCAAAGTGGTTCAAGATTCATGCTCAACATCCAGGTAAAAAAAAAAAATCCAAAAATGTTCAGGTCATCTGGACAGTTTTTTTTTTTGTTGAGAGATGTTTCTCCCTCCATCCGAAGGGCTTCATCCATCTGAGAAGTCACAAATCACTCCTGCGCTCCGCTGTACGAGTGTACTGTTTAGTGGGGGAAGCAGTTTGTTTGTGACTTCTCAGACTGATGAAGCCCTTCGGATGGAGGACGAAACGTCTCTCAACAAAATAAGAAACTGTCCAGATGACCTGACTGAACACTGTTGGAAGAAGAATGTTCTTTGAACAAGACGCTCATTTTTCCGATTATCCTTGAATGTAACATGACGTCAACTTTCCTCGACGCACGTGTGAGTAGTGCCGAGCAAACATGGCCGCCGAGAGATTGAAATTTCATGAAATGGGCTTAGACGATCGTCTTTTAAAGGTAACAAACCAGCTCAAATAAAACAATTCTAATCGAGTAATTGCTGATAAACCACTGAACAATTTGTTGAAGGAAAACAACAGCAGGAAAGTTTAACAAGTCGATTAGAAAACGAGTTTTTTGATGCTACTTCCCCTGATCGTGCTACAGACTGAGAAGACCTGAATTTATTGAAATGGTATATTTACATTTATGTTTTTATTTATACTGACAGATACACTAATGTAGTGGATCCACAGGTTGAATGAATGAATATAACTTCTTGAGGAGTGGCAGCTGTTTTTGCAGGCTGCTACTGAACAGCTGACTATGTTTTCTTATACACTTTTTTGTTTTTCGTTTGGTAAATTTCTGTACTCCATAAGAAGTATGTCTGAAAAAAGTTTCATTTTTATCATTACATTATGGAAAATAATGACCTTTATCACAATATGCTAATTTTTTGAGAAGGACCTGTAGTTTAGTTTTTCCTGTGACTTATTTGCAGTATGGTAAATGGTAGGAGCATAATATACGCTCCCAATGTTTTGTTGGTCTTTTTTTTTGTAAATAACTACCTTTTTTTTGCGGTTTTATTTATTTATTTATTTATTTTTGTATCTTGAGATCTATGATGTCATCAAATACTCGAGTTCTACTCGGGTTTTATTATGCTAATGTCGAGTTTAAAAATTATATACTCGTTCAACCCTTAGTGTGTGCAACAAGCATCATCTACAGCCTCGGAGTGAACATGTTCTACTGCTGGAGACACCATCAGCCAGGAGCGGGCTGGTTTGTGTCCACAGAAAGCAGACATGTTGATTTTTCTGAAGACAAACTGTTCAGTGAAAAGGTCCTCAGTGTGTAGCAGTGAGCCTTAGACACTGACGTGTCACTGGTTTGAAAGTGGTCTTTTAACCTGGAAATTATTTGTTTGTTTTTATGTAAGAAAACTGCTTGGATTAGAAAAATACCAACGTTAAAAAATAAAACTCACAGTTTGTACTGTAATGTATAACGTAATTTTATTCTTGTTAGGAATAATAGTAATTACAAAATTGGTACCGAAAAAAGAACTGTCCAGGAATCGACACCAAAGTGAAGGTACCGACACCGATACCGATTTTTTTAGAAAGGTACCCAGCCCTAGTGCCATGCATGATTTTAAACTATGATGTTTTAGTGTATTACCCACAGTAACCTTGGAAACAGTGGTGCCAGCTCTCTTCAGGTTATTGACCAGCTCCTCCCCTGTAGTTCTGGGCTGATTCCTCACCTTTCTTAGGATCACTGATACACCACGAGGTGAGATCTTGCATGGAGCCCCAGTCCGAGGGAGATTGACAGTCATATCCTGATGCATGCTCTATAATCCAGGTAGAAAAATCCAAAAAAGTTCAATCTGGTCCTCTGGACATTAAAAAAACAAAACAAAGCAAAAAAAATATAGAAATGCTTCATTTCTCATCTGAGAAACTTCCTCAGTCTGAGGTGCTGTATTCAGCTCAGTCTCTTAAATAGCACCTTCTCAGAGTGGATCGACCAGTGGATCAACCTGGTAGCACATACATATATATATATATATATATATATATACATACACACACAC
>NC_056515.1:14159462-14168673 GCF_014905685.2 Nematolebias whitei
ATGTGTATGTATATATATATATATATATATATATATATATATATATAGGTCCTTCTCAAAAAATTAGCATATTGTGATAAAGGTCATTATTCTCCATAATGTAATGATAAAAATGAAATTTTCATATATTTCAGATTCATAGCACACCAACTGAAATATTTCAGGTCTTTAATTGTTTTAATACTGATGATTATGGCATACAGCTCATGAAAACCCAAAATGCCTGTCCCAAAAAATTAGCATATTTCATCCCACCAATGAAAGACAAGTGTTTTTAATACAAAAAACGCCAACCTTCAAATAATCATGTTCAGTTATGCACTCAATACTATATATTATCTATATTGTATATATATATTGTCTGCTTTCCGATGGGCAAAGGTAACCACTGGAGGTAGCGATTACACCTTTGCCTGCAGCCTCCTCCAAGGGGTCCGGGAGTTTACTTCAGCGCCATGGTATTACCAGCAGCTGTCTAAAGTAAGCTCATTAAGGCTGCGACGAGGTGATTCATCCAGAATATTAACGACCTTAAATCCGTGAGTCACACCCTGATCTCACTCTGTTACCTCGATCCTTCAAGCAGCCGGGATGGATCTTCTGGTCCAAAGAAACTCGCGTTGTGGCCGCTCACCTCTCACTTTAGCGTTGCAATTGTTAACTGTTCTGGTAATCTTTAGGACCCTGGAATTGGGCACAAGGGTGTTGTTTATCAGCTAGGAAACCTTTACTAAAACCTCCTGTTATTGGTGTTGTTAAGTGAACCAAGCATTTCCATATTTTGCTCTTTAAGGGTGAAATAATAGTCCAGATTTGTACGTTTTGCTTTGCTTTTAATCAATAGTTTGCGCAGGGGTACAGCAACAGGCACAATTTTATAATGAGTAATTTATCATGAGTACATAGGATACACTTTCTTCCCTAAACAAGGCGATGACTACTATCTGTGGAAATTCTAAACCTCAAGAGCCCTTGAGGGTTTACAGATACTGCCTTCACATAAACCTTTCACAACTCAAGCCAAAAAATGTTCTCTCTCAGCTCCCTCATGAACCAGAAACACCTTCGAGCAAATCTCACTAGTAGCCAATTTAGTACTCCCAAATTTGTTCTGTATGCTGTTCTTCCAATTTGATGAAACAATTTAATTAGAGCAGAGTAAGAATGAGGTCGTCCGCTTACCATGATTTTGGAATGCCCCTTAGTGAAACACTTGTGGGGGTAAGGGCAAATTTCCTGTTCTCTAGGGGAGAGACACAGGCCGACCTCTGAGGCAAGTGCAACTATTTCCAAATTAGAAGATCAGAGTTTGGACGGGCCCAGGTCATGCAATTTTAGAAGTAGGAAACTCATCCAGTTCGAGTGTCGACGAAAGAAAGCTTACATCCAATCCCATGTCAGTGAAGAAAAGAGTTAACTTCCATCATCATCTCAAAACTGGTAAAATCCAATCTTCTTTTTGGGCTCCTTCTGATCCTGATGAGCTGCCCCTCGCCTGTAATTCTCTCTGCTCAGCTCTTCCAGTTCAGCTCCAGCTTTGCATTGACCCAGTATTGTTCTGGTCAATCTGTATTTAAAGACTCATTCATCCCTCCTCCTCTTAAGGAGGGGTTATGGAAAATTACATCATCTCTTTTCCAGTAACTTCTCTGCTGTTTTGCACCTCAACCGGTTTAGACCGGTTTTCTAGGTACTTTCCAGAACTTGTTTTGCTCAAAGATGAGTCATCATGAGATGAGCTGTGTTTGAACTCTCTGACTTCTGTTCTCCTCTACTGCTCGAGGCATGTCCAGACTTGTCCTAGGTGGACAAGTTCAGGCATGTTTCACTGTTACTTGAGGCCTCTTTACTTTACCCTTTCATAAGTAAAAGTAATCACACAATCATACAAAAGATTATACAATTTTTTAAAGATTAATACTTCCATTAACTGATTATTTGTTGATTATTAGTAAAACAGTAAAACAGCTTTGGTTACATATTATTAAAATAGTAAAACACTTTTGGTTACACATTATCATTTTTAGCTGGATTTAAAGCAGGAGTTCAGTCCTTCTGTACTTAGCTGCTGAGGAGAACTTCGATCAGGCTTCATTTTTTTATTAAAGCTGGTCGTCTGTTCATGTATCATCACTACAGACACCTGGTTTATTGACAATATATATATATATATATATACATATATATATAGCGCATATTTATATGTGTATGTGTGTATGTATATATGTGTATGTATATATGTGTATGTGTGTGTGTATATATATATATATATATATATATATATATATATATATATATATATTTTTTTTATGGGGCAGTACGGTGTCGTCTCCCGATCAAATCCCGGTCCGGGGACCTTTCTGCGTGGAGTTTACATGTTCTCTCCGTGCATGCTTGGGTTTTCTCCGGGTACTCCAGTTTCCTCCCACAGTCCAAAAAACGTTGGTTACGTACTGTAACCCCTGATTCTATGAGTATAAGCGTAGCCCTTTAAGGCTGCCGCTTGGTGGGTTTATCCCGTTATGCGTAGCATTGCACTGAAAAAATTTAGTCCACGCCCACCTGCTGTGTGAGCCCCACCCGGTCCGTATAAATTACGTTAAGAGCGGGAAATCGGCTCCCAAAATAGCTTTTTCTTCAGCCTTTTAGGAGCCAGTGAGGCCCGACACTTAAAGGGCTACGCTTATACTCATAGAATCTGGGGTTACAGTACGTAACCAACGTTCTATTTCGTATAAGCTTCGCCCTTTAAAGCTGTCGGTTGGTGGGTTAAGGGCGAAGCAGATGTGGTCCTCGCCTCACTGGGTCCATTCGAACACCGTATGAAGCTTACACAAAAAACGTCTTGTCACTCAGCTCCCCATGTGCGTAATTACGCATTGCGTAATTATGTGTGCCATGCACAGACGCATGTTGTGTAACTATGCATTCTGAGTACATGAACACCCCGGAAAACTTCAACGGGGACGGAAAAAACTGAAAGAGCCATGAACCAACCGGTTTACGGCTGAACCGTATGAACAGATTAATAATAACAGGAGAGCTGATTATTAATCAAATGAACTGATTAGTGACAATAGAACCAAAATAACAGTCACAACTTGTAACTGATACCAACATCTCACACTGTAATGCATGCAGACAGATGTGAGTTAAACGGAGTTCCATGAAACAACAATATTCATTCTGTAAAACACAAAAGACAGAATGTTTCATGGAACGAGCCGTCACATTACATAGATAAAGCGAATAAATGAGCAGGGTGTTGACCACGCGGCCACAGTGCAAAATGTCCTGCATTGACATACATTATACAAAACAGTCGAAGATGCGATACCTCTGGTCAAGTGTGCTTTGAGGTTGACAGGTGGCTCTAAATCTGATGCTCTGTAGGCTTCAGAAATGGCCTCACACAGCCAGTGTGACAAGCGCTGGGTGGATAACGGATGACCTGCAGATGCATCTCTATAATGCACAAACAAATGTTGACGCATTGCAGCTGTGCATGCTATGTAACCCGTCAACGCCCGCACAGGACAGAGGAGATAAAAGATGCTACTTCTTCTGATCTGTATGAAAGTGGGGGGGGGGGACCCCTCCAACAATATCGCTTTTGATTAAAAGAGCTTGTGATGTTTTAGGCATAAAAGCTGGGTTGGTCTAAAATCAGCTGAGCTGCCGTTAGCCTGAATTCTGAGACATGACGGAGCGACAGAGAGGGCAGATAAAACACCCACTCTCTTAGTGGATGTTAAAACCATCAGCAGGGCTGTTTAAAGAGACAAGAATTTAAGTGGGACCTGATCCAAAGACTCAAATGGAGCTTTGATCAGGACCTGCAGGACCAGTATTAAATCCCACTGTGGAACAAGTGGGTGTGAAACAGGCCTGCGTCTCTGTACCCCTTTTTGAAAAAGCTTTGTCAGCGGATGATTAAAACCTGTTCTGTCTCAGAAACCTTCGTGTCAGGAAGAGGTGGCTGCAGCGTACGTTTTAAACGTGCTGGATACAAATTTCTGTCCATCAGCTGCTGCAGAAAAGACAGTATGCCACCTAATGGGCATGATGTGGCCTCTACACCCTTCTCTGTACACCAGCGCTGAAAAGCTGTCCGCTTTGATGTGTACATCGCTGTGGTAGATGCAGCATGTGAAACCTGAATTGTGCGCACTCCATCCTGTGGGCGACCCATCCTCTCTATGTGGTTCCGTTCAGCGGCCAGACCCACAGGTGCTGGCCTATTTCTGGGTAACTCCTGGTTGCTCCTCCTGCCTGGAGGAGAGCGTCCTCCCTCCACGGCAGTTTCCACGGGCACCCCGACAGCAGGCGTTGTAGGACTGGGAAACATGGTGCGCTCACGCGTTCGGGGTCACCAGAAGAGCTGTCAATCCCTCCTCCTGAACTTGGTTCAAGAACCGTAAATCAGAGGAGGTGGAGAAAAAAAACGCGTACAGAAGCATTTTGGGCCATAGGCTGTGGGCAAACGCATCCACCCCAGCAGTGGTTCGTCTCGTGGGCTCAGAGAAACGCATAATTGACACTGAGCATTTCTCATGTCACAAACAGGCCCACAGCTACTATATCAATCTGAGACAAAATGCTTTGTAAGAGGATGATTAAAGGTTGTTCTGTCTCTGACAACTTTGAGACAAGAAGAAAACATGGCTGCAGCATATTATAATCGTGCTGGACACCAGATTTCTGTCCATCAACTGCTGCAGAAAAGGACAGCATGTCAAACAGTGGACATGAAGTGGCCTCTACGCCTTCTCTGTACAGCAGCATTGAAGAAACTGACCACTTGATGTGAACAGCGCTGTGGTGGTTGCAGCACGTGAATCCTGAATCGTACGCACTACATCTTGAGAGAGATCCATCCTCTCAAAAAGATCCGCGCAGCGGCCAGACCACAGGTGCTGGCCTATTCTGATTAATTCTTGATCGTTCCTCCCGCCTGGAGGAGAGCGTCCTCCCTCCACGGCAGGTTCCACTTGTGTCCTGATAACAAATATCGTAGGCCTGGGAACCATGATGCGTTCACGCACTTGGGGCAAAGGAGCTGCCAGTCCCTCCTCCTGAGCTCGGTTCAGAAAACCGTGATATCAGAGGGAAAGAGGAAGGTGAAAAAGCATTACGACCACAGGCTGTGAGCAGGCACGTCCACCCAGCGGTGGATCGACCCGTGGCCCCACGGTAATTATAATTCACATTGAGCGTTCTCTCGTGTTGCTACACGTCCACAGGCGCTGGCAGGATTTCTGCCATGTCTGAGCCATAGCTCTGGGAGGAAGGTCCCCGTGCCGCAAAGGACCGTCTTGGACATCACATCCACCTCCTGTTCGGAATACATGAGATGTACCCACTCCAATGGAGAGCAGATTAGGTGTGTCCCACACAGCATCTGTCTCACAATGTGGCACATGGGTTGAACGCATACATCTCCTGCCAGTATGTATGCAACAGTCACTTGCTGTCTGTGTGAATCAAAAAACCCTGATGATTCTGCAGCTTAAGGTCAGTGTTGAGTCACATTCAAAGAGCCCCTACGACACTCCAAAAACATTTAAATGAGCTGCTGTGTAGAGAACTACAGCGGCCCCACAGCTTGTTAAATGTGTGTGCCTCTGTGAAAAACTGACAAGTGTGACGTAGGTCTGCTGACGGAAAACAGCTGATGTCACTCAACCGATTCACGTGAGTTGCACTGCTGCCATCTGTCTGTACAACTGCTCAACAGCAGCAGGTGTCCGGATAAAGCAGAGTTAAGGTGGCTCGGACGCATAATGGAGTGTTGTTTCTCACAGTTCAGAGATTGACAATCTAGAATAAATCTCATCTTCCAGTTCGTTGGCACCAGGAAGTGACGAGAGAGGGACCTTGCGTTTTCCTCTCCTTTGTGACTCCAGAAATTACATTTAAAACAGAATTTCCTGAGCTTCTGCGAGAGGGGACGAGATCTGTTCATAAATGACAGAAAAAAACATCACAGAGTTCCTCCAAACCGGGTTTTGAGCTGGACTGCAGCGTGAGTCCCCGGATGAAAACGGTTCGCCCATCCATCTGGAGCGCGTGTTCATAGCCACCTGTTATAAGTTATAAAGCGGGCACGCATTTATGCTGTGAAACTCACATGCATGCTGATGTGAGCTGGAGCACGCTGAGTGAGAAAGAAAAAACACTCACATCCCCGAGCATGCAAGACGTTGTGTGGAAGCAGCTCATCTGTGTTGTGCTCACGTTGTGTGCAGCTGCTCCGTGTAAACGCTCGGGAAGCGGGTGCACGTATGAGCCGACATGCCCTGAAGGGTCGTGTGTGCACATCCTCATTCATGCGACGCCTTAAGCCAGGATTGCCTCGCGGGCGCGCGTTGGCACTGGTGCGGTCAGGAAGCAGCGCGCAGCATCGGTGAAGAGGGTACCACTGCTCGGTCTGCAGAAACACGTTCATTCTTGGCTGCAAGTCACGTGAACTTTTGAGTGATTCCACGAGCTGCAGTATTAATTCAGAAAACCTTCTTCGAGCATGCCTGAGCAGAACGCTAAGAGGCTTGTGAAAGCTGCTGACGCCGCGGGAGCGTGCGTTTGACACCACTGCGATGAAAAGACGTGTGTCGCTCCTGCCGAGAGCGAGGTACGTTGCTGAGCTTGTACCGCGGTCTCACGTTAACGTTGACGTGAACGGCGGGCGCTGAGAGCTGCGTGCACGCTTTCATGTTGCGGGAGCGCGTATCGGCACCGCTGGCAGTGAATGAAAAACAACCTTAAAAAGGCTCATTCGTGATGAGTGTGTGAGATGGAGCCGCTTGTCAGATAAACCATGCTGACATTGTTATTGATGTTATTTCACATCGTGTCATCAACACACCTCCAGCAACCCGACACCTGGTTACCTTCCCTTGAGCTCTGTTTGTTGTCCTGGAGGGCCCCCTGTTAGCGAAGTCCGGGAAAAAAAAAAAAAAAAGAACTTCCGGATGCCGGGGACATCTGACGGGAGGAGCTGGCGTAGCAGAGCTGGGGAGGCATTGTGCAGCTGTGGAGCATCTTGAAATGATCTCTCGCTGATGAAAAGAGGACCTCCAACAAAAACTCCTGCAGCTCTCCTGAGAGGAAGGTGGAGTGACGAGCCAGGAGAACCTCTGGGACCTCGTTCTCCGACTGTGATGCGGGGCGGCAGACAGCAAAAGAGGCGCACCGGTTGAGGATGACGTCAGCTGCCCTGTAGACGGAGCGTACTGCAGGGGCCGGCAGCATCGTTAGCAAGCAGCCGCTACGAGAGCGGAAGAGCCGAAGGACAGAGGGGCACGTCTCTTCCCGCCTCTGGGCGTGTACGCCAACAGCGTAACGTGTTGTTCGCTGCGGCCGTGTGGAACGCATGCTGGTGAGCTCAGTTGGAGAGCGGTGTCACCGTCTCGGTTATGCTAATCGGAGGCACGGGACGCTGGTCCACCTCGACATCTTGCTCCAATGAATCCTCCATCAGGCTTGGCTCCAGGGGGGCACAGAGGGACTTTCCGCTCAGTGAACCCCTGCTCTGGAGATGGGTGCGGACTGTGGAGACCGGCTCCCCCAATCTACCAGGAAAGAACCGTCTGTGGCCTCGCCCGTAGGACGTCCTGTTGGAACACGAGGCCATATGGATCAAGACGGTGAGCCGGAATGGAGCCCAGTAAACAACCTTCCCGCCAGATCATCCGAACTGGCGGGAAAAGGCGTGGGACGTAGAAAAGGGGTCCCTTCATGTCAGCCGCCTCCTGGGTTACGCCGGGCAACCCTGAGGGCGCCGTCGGCCGGAGCGGTGTGATCGCCGATGCGAAACGAAGTGGGATGGGGTGAGCATTCACTCAGCCCCCCTCCACCGACACTACACTCTCCAGGAGGGAATGAGCAGCGGGGGGCTGCAGCTGAGCGCCGCCTGTCCCGGAGGAACCATCCGATTCGCTCCGAGGGTCGGCGGTAAGGGGAAAATTACAAGATGGCGTTGTCCAGCGTGTAGTGACCTGTCACTGAGAAATATTTCTCGGCGCTTACCTTGAAATAAGACTGCTCGTCAGCTTCTCCTCGGGGAGGAGAACTCACCGGACGACCGGAGGTCGACTGCCGGGCCAAGCATCCTTAACAAAGGTTGGTCATCTACACAACTTTCCTTCTTCGTTCTTCTGACAGTGCTATAGCTCGCTGAAGAAAAAATGGGAGCCGTTTTCCCGCTCTTAACGTAATTTATACGGACCGGGTGGGGCCCACACAGCAGGTGGGCGTGGACTAAATTTTTTCAGTGCTATGCTACGCATAACGGGATAAACCCACCAAGCGACAGCCTTAAAGGGCGAAGTTTATACGAAATAGAACATGCATGTTAGGCTGATTGGTAACTCTAAATTGTCTCTAGGTGTGAATGAGAGAGTGAATGGTTGTTTGTCTCTATGTGTCCCTGTGATGGACTTGCGACCTGTCTGGGCTGTACCCCGCCCCTCGCACAAATTGCTGGACATGGGCACGGGCGACACCCCATGACCCAAAATGGAAGAAGCGGGTAAAAGATAATGGATTGATGGATGAAACGATACACTGTCCAGTAAAACTTGTGTTATTTTTCTTGTCCAACTTGTTCTTTCAGGCGGTTGCAGATCTAGGCTGGTCTCAGCCGACCCTGATCCAGGAGAAGGCCATCCCACTGGCTCTGGAGGGGAAGGACCTTTTGGCTCGAGCTCGAACTGGATCTGGAAAGACCGCAGCTTATGCTTTACCCATCATTCAACACATCCTGACCTCCAAACAGGTTGGGCACAAATTCGAAGAACCGTTTTATAATTACAAGTTTAAGGCTCCATTTGTTTTTAACATCAGTCATCAGATGAAACGTCACCAGTCAGAGCTTTTAGTCAGTTTAACTCTGTTTTTTCTCAGTGTGTTCGTGAGCAGAATGTGAGAGCTCTCATTTTGGTACCAACAAAGGAGTTGGGTCAGCAGGTTCAGATTATGATGAAACACTTGGCATCCTACTGCTCAAGGGACGTCCGAGTGGCCGACATCTCTAACAAAGCTGACGTGTCGACACAGAGGTCAGCCTGTTTTATTATTTTTATATCACTGCAGTTTTTCTGACCTGTGAATTTTACACCAAGATTAATTGGAAAAACGTTCATATCCATACATATAGTTACCTTCACATATTCATACAGATAGTTACACTGCACATATTCATACAGATAGT
>NC_056515.1:14168683-14168964 GCF_014905685.2 Nematolebias whitei
ATATTCATACAGATAGTTATACTGCACATATTCATACAGATAGTTACCTTCACATATTCATACATAGTTACGCTGCACATATTCATACAGGTAGTTATGCTACACATATTCATACAGATAGTTACACTGCACATATTCACACAGGTATTTACACTGCACATATTCATACAGGTAGTTACACTGCACATATTCATACAGGTAGTTACACTGCACATATTCATACAGGTATTTACACTGCACATATTCATACAGATAGTTACACTGCACATATTCATACAGAT
>NC_056515.1:14168974-14173149 GCF_014905685.2 Nematolebias whitei
TTCATACAGATAGTTACACTGCACATATTCATACAGATAGTTACACTTCACATATTCATACAGATAGTTACACTGCACATTTTCATACAGATTGTTACACTGCACATATTCATACAGGTATTTACACTGCACATATTCATACAGATAGTTACACTGCACATATTCATACAGATAGTTACACTGCACATATTCATACAGATAGTTACACTGCACATATTCATACAGATAGTTACACTTCACATATTCAAACAGATAGTTACACTGCACATTTTCATACAGATAGTTACACTGCACATATTCATACAGATAGTTATACTGCACAGTGCACACATTTTTCCACATATCTGTGAGGTCGCTGCTGCAGTCAACCGTGATCACTAAAAATACGTGTATAAGCCTAGACCCATGTCAAGTACATTTTAGACTCTAGCACCACTTGATAAAATATTTAAGTTAATTTTAAGTGGATAATAAAATATCTGCACGCTTGTCAAAATCCCAAGTTGTTGGGATTGAAACATGAAACCAGAAACTTTTTCCACCTTTTATCATCATTCTGGTCAATTCAACTAGAAGAAAAATCTGCAACAGCAAATACAAAACAACTAAAAAAAATAGGCTGGTTAGAATTTGTGCACACCCTGAAACTCATAGCTTGTCGGAGCACCTTCTGATTTAATAGCAGTCTGTAGTTTTCTTAAGAAGGGATCTTATCTGCAGGCCATCCATTCACTTATACCATTTTTCCGCTCATTCTTGCTAAAGTTCTCAAAATCTGTCAGGTTTTGAGGATATCTTTTGTGCACTAGGATTTATTTGAACCAGGGTGGTGGGCTGCCTGTTTGTGTGTGTGTGTGGGGGGGGTGGGGGGGGATTGTTGAACTCGACGCTGGTAATACAACTGTAGAGAGCAACATCATCATTTTAATTATGAACATTTCAAACTCAATGTTTTTTAACAACATTTATTCAATATATTCACACTGTACAAGTGAAATGACAGCTTTAGTACTCTAATGGCACAGTTTGCTGCCTGGCTGAGAGCATTTTGTCCTTCTAGGTTTCTTGAAAAAGAGCTCGAACGCCCTCTTGTATGGCTTTGTATGGGATGAAAAGGTAACGAATCTAGACCTCCCCCCCCCACCCCAAAAATTTTGTGATTATTAATATGTAAATTAAGCATTCTGGTACATTCCAAGAAGAAAAGTAAAAGACATTTACTATATAGACATATCCTAATTTAATAAGGACATAAATAGTAAAGATAGTGTCAACCAAAACATAAATAATAAACAAACAACAATAACAACAAGCCACATACAGCAGAGCATTTTACTAATGGTAAAAACTCATCACAATTCCAATAACAACACATTCAGTGTAGGACGACACTCCAGTAGTCAATTACATGCCAGGGAGACAGAAAAGTTGGTGAAGAATTTATCTGACAGACAGCTCACCCAGCTGGAGACAGAGATTCTTGCCAGGGGACTGAACTTTGCGGTTGCACCAAGTAGACTTCCTCTGGTGGAGATGATCACAGCCACAGAATCAGCCATCCGCAACAACAAAATGAAAGAGGGTGAAGCAGAACAACTCAGAATCAAAGTTTCAGCCTGCCTCAGCAATGCCAAACCACCACCTTCCAACATCAGTAGAGAGGAGAGGGATGCACTCACCACTCTTAGCAAGGACAAAAACATCATCATTCTCCCAGCAGACAAAGGAAGGTGCACAGTGATGTTGAACTCTTAAAGTTATGACACTCCTTAGTGACTTAACCACTTATGAACCTCTGAAAAGAGATCCAGGAAGTGGTTACAAGAAGAAATTGATAGATTGCGTGAAAAATTTGGAGCAGGACAAGGCTATTGACCGTATTCTGTACCACAGACTGTACCCAGGGGAGGCCACACCTAGTCTGTATGGTTTACCTAAAATCCACAAACAAGGTGTACCTTTAAGACCAATTGTTAGCATGATTAACTCTGTCACTTACAATGTTTCCAAATATCTGGCGTCTGTACTCATCCCTTTAGTTAGCAACTCAGAACATCACATACAGAACACCATGGACTTTGTGGATAAGGTAAGGGATGTCATCATGGAGACTGATGAAACAATGGTCTCATTTGATGTCACATCACTCTTTACGTACATTCCTGTTGATGATGCAGTAGAGGTGGTCAGTTTAAGATTAAAATCAGACACCACTCTGAGCAGCAGGACCACGCTTTCCACAGAAAAATTGTGTCAACTCTTGAAACTGTGCCTGCAGTCAACCTACTTCACATATGGGGAGCAATATTACAGGCAGAAACATGGGTGTGCTATGGGGTGTCCAGTTTCTCCTATTGTTGCCAACCTGTACATGGAGGAGATAGAAACGAGAGCCTTGACGTCCTTTTCAGGGACACCACCAAGTCATTGGTTCAGGTATGTTGACGACACCTGGGTTAAAATTAAATCTCAGGAAGTCCAACATTTTACTGACCACATCAACTCTGTGGATAAATACATCAAGTTCACACGAGAAGATGTAAAAAATGGCAGGTTGGCTTTCTTGGACTGTAAGGTCTCAGTCTCTGATAGAGGACATTTGCAAACCGAGGTGTACCGCAAACCCACCCACACAGACCAGTATTTGCAGTTTGACTCCCATCACCCTTTGGAGCACAAGTTAGGAGTCATCAGGACTCTGTATCACAGAGCAGACAGCATCCCCACTAACTCAGGAGCCAGACAGAAGGAGAAATCCCACATGAGACAGGCTCTAGAGCAATGTGGATATCCTAACTGGACCTTCCTGAAAGCAGAGAAGAAACCCAAACAGGACTCCAGTCAGCCAGCAGGTGAAAAGGAGGAACCCAGACCCAGACCAGTGGTCATTCCGTATGTTGAGGGAGTATCAGAGATACTGAGACGTTTATTTTCCAAACATAACATCCCAGTGGCTTTTAAAACCCAAAATATATTACGGCAAAGACTGGTTCATCCCAAAGATCCAGTCCCCCGGCACAAACAGAGTAATATTGTGTATGCTGTTCAGTGTCAGGAGGGCTGTGATCGGGGAAATTGGGTAAACTAAACAGCCACTATCCAAAAGGATGGCCCAGCACAGAACATCAACATCATCAGGCCAGGACTCTGTGGTCTACACTCATCTCCAGGCCAGCAGTCACTCTTTCAGGGAGGAAGATGTGCACATCCTGGACAGAGAGGAACAATGGTTTGAAAGAGGAGTAAAGGAGGCCATCTTTGTGAAAAGAAACCGTCCGTCATTAAACAGGGGGAGGTCTCCGGGTTCAACTGTCCCCCTCTTACAATGCTGTGATTGCTGGTATCACTCAACTCCCTGTGAATAGTAAATAGCCATCAGTGTGCTAATGATCCATTGTTAGGCTGATGGTCCTTCTTGACCATGTGATCAGCTGGTTTTGGTTGTCAGCAGCAAACTGGTTTATCCACTCTGAGAAGGTGCTATTTAAGAGACTGAGCTGAATACAGCACCTCAGACTGAGGAAGTCTCTCGGATGAAAGATGAAACGTACTGTATCTACATTTTTTTGCTTTGTTTTGTTTTTTTGAATGTCCAGAGGACCAGATTGAATTTTTTGGGATTTTTCTACCTGGATTATTGAGCATGCATCAGGATAAAAACTCATTTCTTAAAATTTTTGGCCTGGACAAGACTTTTAAGGGGCCTGTGTCCCACTGCTCGGCCATGGGCCTCTTTTGTGCCCATTGGCGTCAGAAGCATTTGTAATTTGTGGGGGAACACACTGGTGGGAGGGGGTCTGGGGATCCTTCCCCAGAAAAATTTGTATAACATAGATGCCATTGCTTGCATTCTGGTGTATTTTAACTGGTTGTTAAACATCTACGTTTACCTCCATAAGTAAACACTTGATTCAATAATTATGTTAGAGCAGGGGTCCCCAAACTTTTTCCTGTGAGGGCCACATAACTTTTCCCTTCTCTGGTGGAGGGCCGGAGTCAGTTTGTAACAGAAAAAGTGTGACGATTGCAGGAGTGCCTAAACGTAAAAATGTATTGTTTTCCAGAAAGCACAATCAAATAACCCTCTCTGGGTTCTTCACAGAACAAAATTCAGGAAGTAAATAACACTATTTATGAAATAAACAATAACCAAATAACCCTCTCTGGGTTCTTCA
>NC_056515.1:14173159-14222929 GCF_014905685.2 Nematolebias whitei
ATAACATTATTTATGAAATAAACAATAACCAAATAACCCTCTCTGGGGTATTGACAGAGAGGGTTATTATGATTATATTTTTTATAGTCAGAATGACTCATTCAAGTCAGAAAAGTGAGTTTACCTTTGTATGTTCATCAGTGTGAACTGTGGGCCTGTATCTGGCTGGTGAGAAGTTGAATCTCAGGTTCCATTCTAGTCACTGCCAGTCTCAAACACTGATGCAGGTGTTCATCTGTCAATCTTGATCTCATTGGAGTTTTCAGCAGTTTCATGCGTGAAAAGGTTTGCTCGCAAATATATGTGCTGCCAAAAAGTGTGGACATCTTCCTTGCGTGTTTTCTGATGTTAGGGTACGTGTCGTTTGGGAGGGCGGCATAGAAGTCAATGAGACCGCTGGGCTTGAACGCGTCTTTCAGAACATCACAGTTCTGTAACTCGGCCAACTCAAACTGATAAGAAGGCTGGGCTTCGTCAATGTCGGCAACAAAGGGGTTCTGGAAAAGACTGATTTCTTTTGCATAAACATGTAGTTCACGGAATCGCGCACCGAACTCCGCCTTCAGCATTTCCAGTGCTTCCACACACTTTTCAGCTGGAAACGGGACCGCTGGGTTCTCTGCAGAGAGGTTTTGTGTAGCAGGGAGATGGATGAAGCTGTGCTTTTTCACGTGTCCCAAAAGCAGCTCTAGTTTCACCTCAAATGCTTTTATGTGGGAATACATTTCGCAAATGAGTTTCCCCTGGCCTTGTAGCTGCAAGTTAAAGCTGTTCAGCATTTCTGTCATGTCTGTTAAAAATGCGAGGTGCCATTTCCATTCTGGGTCGATCAACTCTGGCACCGTTTTGTTTTGTGAATGAAGAAATGCGTTAATTTGAGGTAGCAGCTCGTAAAAACGCTTCAAAACTCTGCCCCGGCTCAACCATCGGACCTCTGTGTAGTACAGCACATCGCCGTGCGCAGATTCCAGTTCAGACAGGAATTCTTGGAACTGCCTGTGTTTAAGTCCCTTTGCTCTGATGAAGTTTATGCATGACACCACAACCTTCATGACAGAATCCCAAGCCAACACTTTGCAGCACAGTGCTTGCTGGTGAATTAGGCAGTGAACTTGTAGCGGGGCGGTGAGACCTCGTTCTTCTATCTCCCGGTTCATGCGTCCTATTAGACCCCGAGACATGCCCACCATATTAGGAGCCCCGTCAGTTGTGATGCTGGCCAGCTTTGACCAGTCCAGGTCCAACTCTTCCATGGTTTGGTACACTTTGCCGAAAATATCCTCCCCCGTCGTAGTCCCTTTGAGACTTTGGAGGGCTGCCAGCTCCTCGCAGATCTCAAAGTTTGTACTAACTCCACGAACAAAAATGAGCAGTTGCGCGGTGTCCTGCACGTCCGTGCTCTCATCCAGTGCTAATGAAAAAAATTCAAATTCTTTCGTCTTCTGCTGCAGCTGGGCATATACATTACCCCCGATTTCTTCAATCCGTCTGGTGATTGTACTCGCTGATAGACTCACGGCATTAAAGACATCTTTCTTCTCAGGACACACCTCCTCCGCGACAGCGTTCATGCATTTCTTGACAAACTCTCCATCAGTGAAAGGTTTACCGCTGCTTGCTATCAGTTGAGCAACCCGAAAGCTGGCTCGAACAGATGACTGGTTCAGCTGAGCTTGGTGTACAAATGTATTCTGCTGAGCTAACAGTCCACTTTTTAGCTTTGAGAGTTTGTCTGCTCGCATTTGGCCTTGCAAGCTAGCATACGTGTCTTTGTGGCGGGATTCATAGTGTCGCCGCAGATTATATTCTTTGAATACTGCCACCGCCTCTTGACAGATGAGACAGACAGCCTTTTCTTTGCATTGAACAAAAAAATAATCGTTTGTCCACTGCAGGTTAAATGCACTGCATTCTGAATCAATTTTTCTCTTACCTAATCTTTTCGCCATTATTCCGTTCTCTCTTTGCGAGGGGAGGGTTTAGAATTTTTTTCTGAGGGTTGCCAGATAGGGGCACAGACCACAGAAGGGTGGAACAGAATGTTACGTTATATGCGTGTATGAAATAGTTATTAACTTATGTATTATAGTATTATATTACTTAATAATGAAAATAGTTCATAACTAAGAAACATTTTATTGCAAAAGTCCAACTTTATTATCAAATACAAATACACATATATGAAAAAAATTCTAAAAAATGCTCTCTGGTATTGTTCAGGGGGCCGGACCAAATATGGTCGGGGGCCGGATCTGGCCCGCGGGCCGTAGTTTGGGGACCACTGTGTTAGAGACATCTAACAAAAGGTCCTCTGGATGGATTAAAAAATAATTGAAATTATTGATCATGCATCAGGATATTTTAGAGACACCTCATTCAACTAGTCCATATATTCATCGTCCTGTTTTTAAACTCACTCCTATGGCTAAGATTTTAATGTTACACAGTTTATCACAATGACTTAAGCAGTGCACTTGATTTTTTTTGTTTTGTTTTTGTTTTATTTGTAACAGCATTCCATCTTGATAAGCAATTGTGACACTGAACTGCATGTTTAATATTAACTTTACCCGATAAACATTTTAATAACCACCAGCAGTGAATTGAGGGCTTTTTACTGTTTTCTGATTTAGTGATTGGCTCATAACAGAAAATGACCTGACATCATGCAGCCCTCACAACACAAACTACACTGAGCCAAGCAACAGACAAAAAAACTAAACTAAATCATTTTAGTCAGTTTTGTTGACCTGCATGTAATGATTAAAACAAAAATAATTTACTGATTCCTTCCTACCTTTATGCCACAATTTCTACACTTCGTAACTTTTATTCTCCTTCACAATCCACTTGGAGTAACATCCATCTCTCTTCTCCTGTTGTTTTTCTCTCCACTTCCCCATCACTGATTTTAACTATTTTACTTTCCAGAAAACTGGTGTCACTTGGCTTCATTCTCCCAACATGATATTTCTCCTTCAAGGTGTGTTCCCTGTAACTCCATCAGCTGGACTTTTCAAATCTTAAGGCAAAATCTCACCGCTCACGACACAGACGCGCTACGCGTGCTGTTTCTCACACACTTCCTAACACACACACACACGTCGGTCAACAGCTGACGTCACTAACGTTGCTGTAAGCTAACGCGCAACACGGAGGTGTCTCCCCCTCCTTCCCCCGCCTCAACAACAAAACTCCACGAAGAGATGAGCACCTGCTAAGCTAAATGACCGAGGAGGAAGCTGTTTCTTAAAGGGAAATGATGCCCTCCACTGTGCCTCTGGCCCCCACCCCCACCCACAGAATAAAAACCCTCTTTGAATCTGGACAATTCACATAAATTACATATTTTAGTATGAAATGGGCAAATTTTGCCAAAAAGCCACTAGTTTGCAGGTAACTGTATCACAGGCTTGAACTAAAAATGCATTCCTTCCTTGGTTCCTTTTTTCACCTTTTCTTTCCCTCTGCTTTTGACTGTCGACTCGTCTCTAGTTTCACAGAGCGGTGCACCGCAGCAGATTCACAGGCAGGAGCCGGCAGTGTTGGCGCTTCAGAATAAAGTAAATTTTAACGTTTCATGATATTTAAATTTATTTCAATTCTATATAAACCTTTATTCTGAAGGTGTGGAGGCCTGTATTTTACTGTGGCGGTGCACCACGATAAAAAGCATGTAGAGGAAACCCTGTGACAGTTTTCATCAGATCACCCCAAAGAGTTCCCATCAGATTGAGGTGTAGGCATTTTAGCAACCGTAGCCATAAAGCTCAACTTGAGTTCATCAAACCGGAACACGTCTCCAGACTTTTATATGAGTCTGGATGTGTTATTTATTTATTTGTGGAAAAAAAGGCTTCTCTACCCCACATGCTGCACAAATGGCGAACACAGAAGATTGTTGTCACGTGTAGAACACAACTAGAACTTGTCAGAAACTCCTGCAGCTCCTTCAGAGTTGCTGCAGGCCTCACTGCAGCATCTTTGACTACCGTACTTGCTGCCGTATAAGTCGCATACGTCCAAATATGTCTAATAAAGTTCAATTCAATTCAGTTTATTTATATAGCACCAAATCACAACAAATGGTATGTTTACATGGACATAAGTAACCAGATCAAATGGCCGGTCGGAATAAAAGTGTGTCATGTAAACGCTCCGTTCGGGTTATTTTTTGTGTATTCGGCGTGATCCGTTATAATTTGTGATCAGAACGAAACGGGTGGTTTACGCCGATCCGAAACCCGATCGGTGCGCATGTAAACGCTTGATCTGTTCGTTTTTATCTGATGGTGAAAAACTGACCTGACTGCGCATGTGCGACTTTGCCATTTCCGCCTGGCTAACGCTAATAATATTAGCATGTCAGGGAAGTAAAACTGGTCGGTGAGCGACACAACATTTCTACTAGAAACTTTTAAAGAGCTCAAAATGATTTCTATTACCTGTAGCTCAGTCAGGGAGTGCAATAACGTCTCCACCATCATTAAAACCTGTCGCGGGTCCATTTTGGGTGCTCAGGTTTGTTTACGTTCACCCGGAAGTAGAACTTCTTCTTCGGTGGTTTTTTTAAGGAGAGTTTACCACTCTGCGCATGTCAGTACTGCTGTTCAGAACAAAGCCCGCTGCATGTAAACGCTCATCATGAACAGATTGTGCCCATGTAAACAATACATTTGAATTATTCAAACAGAACACATTTCAATCCGGTCAAAGAATTCTGCGCATGTAAACATAGCTAAAGTTGTCTCAGGGCACTTTACAGGAACATTCACATACATAAAAGCCAATTAGTAAAGTTCTCTATCTAAGGAATCCTGCAGACAAGTTGAATCTTGGCTTTGTTGCAGTCTCCCATCCTGAGCAAGCACAGTGGCAACAGTGGAAAGGAAAAACTCCCTTTTAACAGGAAGAAACCTCCAGCAGAACCAGGCTCAGGACAAGCGGCCATCTGCTTTGACCGGCTGGTTGAGAGGACAGGAAGGAGAGACAGATGAACATAGAATGGTAGGTCCAGATATAGGTCCAGATGTATCTGAAAGACAAAAAAACACATGTTAAGGATAGAAAAAATAATTACAAATACAAAACAGGTTGAGCAGAGTAAGTAAAGACAGTAGCAGAGTGAAAATTGTGGTCAGTTTGTCATCCAGCAGTCTAAGCCTATAGCTGCATAACTAAGGGACAGCTCAGGAAACCCAAGCCGACCCCAACTATAGGATTTAGCAAAAAGGAAAGTCTTAAGCCTAGTTTTAAAACTGGATAATGTGTCAGCCTCACGGACAGAGATTGGAAGTTGGTTCCACAAGAGAGGAGCCTGATAACTGAAAGTTCTGCCTCCCATTCTGTTTTTGTAAATTCTAGGAACCACAAGTAAACCTGCAGTCTGAGAGCGAAGTGCTCTGTTAGGAAAATATGGAACAATAAGATCTGTAATATAAGATGGAGCCAGGTTGTTGAAAGATTTGTAGGTTAGAAGTAAGATTTTGAATTCTATTCTGGATTTGACAGGGAGCCAATGGAGAGAAACTAAAACTGGAGAGATATGATCTCTCCTACTAACTTCAGTTAAGACTCTGGTGGGTAGTGGAGACATAAATACGTAGCTTCGCTGTATAAGTCGCATCTATTATGTGTCACCGCTGACGTCTCGTATTTGTTATGCGTCACCGCTGATAACCTAGAAATGTGGGCCGATGTTGTGTCAAAAATTGATTGGCTGCCAAATGGCAGTCGCAGGAGCATGCACGGGAGGACTTTAACAAGAATTTAACAAAATTAACACTTAAAAACAATTATTTGTTTGCTCGAAATTATAGTAAAGGTGCGTCTTAGTTGAACTTTTCTTTAATAAATGCACTTTAATGGTCAAATCAGCTGCATTTCACCTGGGCGACGTGGCAAAATGCAGCTGATTTGATGTTTGCTCCAGGAGTTCCGGAGCGATATGAAGGCATGTATGGCAAGCCAAGTGTCTCATTAATAGTTACTTTTACCTATTAATGAGACACTATGCTTGCCATATTGGTCAACTCTATTGGTTGAAAATGGTAGTGTTCAATATTTTCCATGTCATACATCCATCTATCCATTCTCTTCCACTTATCTGGGGTCGGGTCGCTGGGGTAGCAGCCTAAGTAGGGAGGCTCAGACTTCCCTCTCCCCAGCCACTTGGGCCAGCTCCTCCAGGGGAATCCCAAGGCGTTTCCAGGCCAGCCAAGAAACATTCCCTTCAGCATGTCCTGGGTCTTCCTCTGTGTCTCCTCCCGATGGGACGTGCCCGGAACACCTCACCAGTGATGCGTCCAGGAGGCATCCTAACCAGATGCCCGAGCCACCTCAACTGACTCCTCTCAATGTGGAGAAACAGCAACTCTACTCTGAGTAGGGCTGGGCCATATCATATCGTTCACGATAATACCAGTAAAAAAAAGCTTGCCCCGGCAAATAAATGATATCACGATATGCTAATTTCATGACGTAATACATCAAGGCGCCCCGCCCCGTTAACAGAACCGAGTGCGCCAAACGACCACACCGAATTGCGCACCCCCCTCCACCTGTCGGTACTGGTGTAATGCCAGTTAGCTGTGTGCAATACTAGCTAGCTAATAAGCTAAAAACAAATGATCTGCTGCTCAGCTGTCTCTCCATCCAGCTCTAAACTGCGAGTACAGACAGTTCAACTGTCTCTCCCTTCTCCCCGATCTAAGCTGCCACTCATCTTTTTTTCTCTCCCCACCCCGCTCTGGGCTGCCGGTGCAGGCTGCGTCTCCCCCGCTCTAAACTGTCGGTACAAACACGAGCAGCTCAACTGTCTCTTGAGTTCCACAGTCCATGGAGCAAGAACAGAGTCAGGTGATCAGAGACAGAGCATCAGAGAAATGAATCATTCCTGCAGGAACAGAGGAAGCTGAAACACCACAAGCTTCAGGGTCAGCTGATCACCTTGTTACAAGTTCTGGAAGTTATAGCTCATTTAAAGACAACATATATTTTGTTGTACGTTACATTTATGCTCAACAGATCTTAAGCTTGCATTTTATTTGGTTATTTTGGTAAACTTCACATGCACTTTAGTGTTTGTGGTGGATTTATTAATCTATATTTTGTGCAAACTGTTTAAGTCTAAATAACAGAAGGATCATTTTTATTTTTTATACTTAGAGACTGAATACTTTACTAAATAAAGTAATTTCATTAAAATTATCCCTTTTTATTTTATATAATACTGAAAAGCAACATGTTACGTTAATTTTGTAACTAAATAACATAATAATATAACATAATATAACTATTTCCGGCGTCTGCTGGTCTGTGGTGGCGGAGGGCGTCTGCTGGTCTGTGGTGGTGGAGGGCGGCTCTGGCCTAACAAATTGTCGGACCGCTGCCATCGGGCAGGTGGAAGTGAGTAAATTATGGCCAAATCCAAAGTAAAAAAACATGATTTCCTGGAACCAAGCTCAGACGATATTGAGGAGATAAAAAAATCCTTGAGCTTCATGAGTGCTGAACTCGCAAATTTAACATCCCAGCAGAAACTTCTGATTGGGTTGTTTGAGGAAGTGAAACAATTAAAACTACAAATAAATCTCAAGGATAAAAAAATAATGGAACTTGAAGAAAAATTAGATGACTTGGAACAGATTTCAAGACGAGACAATCTTCTTATAACTGGATTAGAGATAAAACGTACATATGCAAGCACTACTTCTGGGAAGGAAACTACTGAAGATTCATCTCCACAGGAGCAACTAACATTAGAAGAGCAGGTGATCTCCTTTTTGCAAGATAAGAAGATCGACATACATCATGAAGACATCTCTTTGTGTCACACCCTGCCCAGCAAAATTGATAAGTCTAAACCGGTTATTGTTTTGAAATTCATTAGCAGGAAATTAAGAAATAAGGTAATAATGCAGGCAAAAAAAACTCAAGGGAACAAAAGTGTATATAAATGAACATTTAACAAAAAGAAATGGAAATCTGGCACGTGAAGCACGGTTATTAAAAAAAACAAAACAAAGTATTTTCTACATGGACAAGAAATGGAAAACTATGGATAAAAGTTCAAGATGGATCACAAGCAAAAATAATAAAAGACATGAAGGATCTTGACAAACTCAGATAAGATAGATGACAAATAAACATAGATAATGAGATATATTGAACACAAAGTTCATAAGAAAAAGTCTGATGAGTAAATACACTGAATTACAATGACGTATGATGAATCAGAATTCAATGTTGAAGATGAGATTGACAGAAATGTTTTTCCATTTAGAAATGAAAGTATATATTATAATGATGATCAGTTTAATGATATAAACACAACTAACGAAGATCTTTCTATTGTGCATTTAAATTGTAGAAGTTTAAATGCAAACATATCAAACATTTCAGATTATTTAAAAGGATTAAATAAGACTTTCAAAATAATAACATTATCTGAGACATGGTTAAATGAAGGAAATATAAATAATGCTTTTATTGAAGGGTATGAATTACATCATATGAACAGAAAAAACAAAAGAGGTGGAGGTGTGGCTATATTTATAAACCATGAAATAAAATGCAAATTGATTAGCGAAATGTCAATAATTGTGGAAAATATGTTGGAAATGATAACAATAGAAATAATAAAAAATAATGGAAAGAACATCATAATAAGCTGTGTATATCGATCTCCATCCTCAAATATTGAGTTATTCACTGATAAAATATTGGAGTTGCTAGAAAAGAGAAGAAATAAAAAAGTTTTTTTTATGTGGATATTTCAATATTGACTTGGGAAACATCACTGATTCAAAAAACATAAGTACATTCATAAATTCAATGTATAGTTTAAATTTTTGTCCATTAATATCAAATCCTACAAGAATCACAAATCAAAGTGCTACAATAATTGATAATATTTTTACAAATGTAACAGAGGGTGATGTGCTGAGTGGTATTTTGAAGGCAGATCTCAGTGATCATTTACCAGTTTTCACTATTTATAAGAATGATGATGATATAGTTAAAACAATTATAAGAAAGAACAAAATAATAAACACTTCAAAAAAAGCATTGAACAAATTAAAAGATGAGTTGGATAAACAAAAATGGGATGATGTATATGTAGATGATGTGAACAAATCATATGATGAATTTATGACGATTCTAGATGTCTTGTACAAAAAAAACTGTATGCTAAAAAATGATGTACAGAAAGATACAGTGGATCAACCATGGATGACAAAAGGATTGAGAAATGCTTGTAAAAAAAAGAATCATCTGTATTCGTGTTTCTTGAAATCGAAAACTCAAAAGGCTGAAGAAAAATATAAAAAGTACAAAAACAAATTAGTTGGGATCATAAGGAAACACAAGAGGGAATACTATAGTAAATCACTACATGAATGTAGTGGTGATATGCGTACAACTTGGAGAGTAATAAATAATGTTTTGAAAACACATAAAATGAGAACGAGACTTTCACAAAATTTTGTAGAGAATGATGTGGAAATCCATGAAGATTATGAAATTGTTAATGGATTTAATAATTATTTTGTTAATGTTGGGTCTAGCCTTGCAGCTATGATTCCTAATGTGGAAAAAAATGTAAGTTATTTAAGTAATGGTTGCGTTAACAGTATGTTTTTAGGTAGAACAGATGAGGAGGAAATAATGAAGGTTGTTAATAGATTGCTAACAAAAGATCAAAGGATTGTGAAGATATGGATATGGTGGTAGTAAAGGAAATAATAAGTCATGTCATTGAACCATTTACGTATATTTGTAATCTGTCATTCTCAAAAGGTATATTCCCAGACAGAATGAAAATAGCTAAAGTAGTTCCTCTTTTTAAAAATTGTGACAAAAGTGTATTTAGTAATTATAGGCCTATATCCTTATTGCCACAATTCTCTAAAATTCTCGAAAAATTGTTTATGACCAGATTAGATACATTTCTTGAAAAAAATAATATTTTAAGTAATAGTCAATATGGTTTTAGATCAAATTGTTCAACATCCTTAGCTCTTATGGAGTTGATTGAACAAATTATTACAGCGATTGATAAAAAACAACATTGTATAAGTATATTCGTGGATTTAAAAAAGGCATTTGACACTATTGATCACACCATTCTGCTTGATAAATTAAATCAGTATGGTGTTAGAGGTCTTGCTTTACAGTGGATAAGCAGTTATTTGAGGGATAGAAAGCAGTTTGTTCAGATGGATGATGTAAGATCTAATTTATGCAGAACTTTATGTGGAGTACCACAAGGTTCAGTACTTGGACCTAAATTGTTTATTTTATATGTAAATGATTTAATTGAAGTATCTGACATCCTCAAATGTGTTTTATTTGCTGACGATACAACGTTTTTCTGTTTGGGTAAAAATATGGAACAGATGTTTGAATTGATAAACAAAGAGATTGTTAAAATACAAGATTGGTTTAAATTAAATAAGTTATCATTAAATGTTGATAAAACTAATTTTATGATATTTAGTAAAAAAAAAAGATAACTTTGGATTTTTCTCTCAAAATTGATGGTACTGAGATATGTAGAGTGAATGAAGTAAAGTTTCTGGGTGTAATTATTGACGATAAACTGTCATGGAAACAGCATATAAATCTTGTAAAAATTAAAATATCTAAGTCAAATGCAGTATTATACAGAGTAAGGGACTTATTAAACAATGATGCTTTATATTTGCTATATAATACACTTGTAGTCCCGCATTTAATTTACTGTGTCACTGTTTGGGGTACAGCATGTAAAACCATAACAAAGCCTATTTTTATTCTGCAAAAAAGAGCTGTAAAAATTATAACAAAAAAGTGTTACTGTCACCCTTCTAATGTTCTGTTTTGTCAATTGAAAATACTTAAGTTTTATGATTTGGTGGATTATAATATTCTTTTATTCATGTTTAAAGCTCAGAATTGCATGCTACCATCAAACATTCAAACATATTTTGTAAAAAGGAAGAGTTGTTATAATTTGAAGGGCATAGATATTTTTGTTAAACCCAAGTATAGAACCAGTTTAAAGGGTCGGTCTACTACAATACAGGGAATGAGTCTGTGGAATGGTTTGGAAGATGATGCTAAAATGGTGAAGTCAATGTTTATATTTAAGAAAAAGATAAAAACTGTTTTGTTGGAACAATATATATAACTGATTAATATCTATTTTGTTAAGTATGAAATTTTGATGAGTTATGTATTT
Organism: Nematolebias whitei; assembly: GCF_014905685.2. Classification (NCBI taxonomy): domain Eukaryota; kingdom Metazoa; phylum Chordata; class Actinopteri; order Cyprinodontiformes; family Rivulidae; genus Nematolebias; species Nematolebias whitei. The sequence goes on from NC_056515.1 coordinate 14,184,384, forward strand.
TGATGTATTATTTATGAAGGTTTATGTTTAAATTGATGGTTTGAATTGATTTTGTTTATGAGGGAGCAGATATGATAAGAAATTTTCTTCTGCTTCCTTTCATTTTATATTTGTTTTTCTTTAATTTTTTGAAATTGTATTTGTGTTTTTATTGGAAATGAAATGAAATGAATAAATAAATAAATAAAATAAAATAAAATTATCCCTTTTTATTTTATATAATACTGAAAAGCAACATGTTAAGTTAATTTTGTAACTAAATAACATAATAATATAACATAATATAACTATTTCTGTTTTTTGTTTTTTTTTTAAATTATATCACGAAATTTATCGTTTTCGCCAGCATGCTCTGAAATATCATGATATTATATTTGAGCCATATCGTCCACCCCTAACTCTGAGTTCCTCCCGGATGACTGAGCTTCTCACCCTATCTCTAAGGGAGAGCCCAGACACCCTGCGGAGAAAACTCATTTCGGCCGCCTGCATCCGTGATCTCATTCTTTCGGTCACAACCCAAAGCTCATGACCATAGATGAGGGTAGGAACGTAGATCGACTGGTAAATTGAGAGCTTCGCCTTTTGACTCAGCTCTCTCTTCACCATGACAGACCGGTACAACGCCCGCTTCACTATGGACGCTGCACCTATCTGCCTATCGATCTCATGCTCCATTTTTCCCTCATTCGTGAACAAGACCCCAAAATACTCAAACTCCTCCACTTGGGGCAGGACCTCCTCCCTGACCCGGAGTGGGAACTCTACCCTTTTCCGGCTCAAGACCATGGCCTCGGATTTGGAGGAACTGATTCTCATCTCGGCCGTGTCACACTCTGCTGCAAACCGCTCCATTGAAAGCTGTAGGTCACGACCTGATGAAGCCAATAGGACCACATCATCTGCAAAAAACAGATAAGCTATCCTAAGGCCACCAAAACGGATCCCCTCAACACCTTAGGTGTGCCTAGAAATTCTGTTCACAAAAGTTATGAATAGAATTGTGACAAAGGGCAACCTTGGTGGAGTCCAACTTTCACTGGGAAGAAGCCTAGACCTAACAGCCCATAAAAGGGCCTGGTACCTCATACTCCTGGAGTACCCCCCACAGGGCTCTCCGCGCGGTCGAACGCCTTCTCCAAAGCGCATGTAGACTGGTTGGGCAAACTCCCACACACCCTCCAGGACCCAGCTGAGGGTGTAGAGCTGGTCCAGTGTTCCACGACCAAAACGAAAACCGCACTGCTCCTCCTGAATCCGAGGTTTGACTATCTGACGGACCCTCCTCTCCAGAACCCCCGAATAGACCTTACCAGGGAGGCTTAAGAGCGTGATCCCCCTGTAGTTGGAACACACTCTACAGTCCCCCTTTTTGAATAGGGGGAGCACCACCCCAGTCTGCCAATCCAGGGGAACTGCCCCCGATGTCCACGCAATATTGCAGAGTCTTGTAAGCCAACACAACCCCACAACATCCAGAGCCTTAAGGAACTCCGGGCGAATCTCATCAACCCCCGTGGCCCTGCCACCGAGGAACTTTCTAACCACATCGGTGACCTCAGCACCAGAGAGAGAGAGACCCAAAGTTTCCAGGCTCTGCTTCCTCAGTGGAAGACGTGCCAGTGGGATTGAGAAGATCTTCTAAGTATTCTGCCCACCGACTAACGACATCCCAAGTTGAGGTCAGCAGCACACCATCTCCACTATAAATAGTGTTGGTGGCGTACCGCTTCCCCCCCCCCAGACACCGGATGGTGGACCAGAATCGCCTCAAAGCCGTACGGAAGTCATTCTCCATGGCATCTCCGAACTCCTCCCATGCCTGACTTTTTGCCTCAGCAACCACCCGAGCCGCATGCCGCTTGGACTGCCTGTAACCATCAGCTGCTTCCGGGGTCCCACAGGCCAAAAAGGCTCTATAGGACTCCTTCTTCAGCTTGACAGCATCCCTCACCGCCTGTGTCCACCACCGGGTTCGAGGGTTACCACCGCGACAGGCACCGACAACCTTGCGGCCACAGCTCCGATAAGCCGCCTAGACAATGGAGGCACGGAACATGGTCCACTCGGACTCAATGTCCCCCGCCTCCCCCGGAACGTGTTCGAAGCTCTTCCGGAGGTGGGAGTTAAAGCTCTGTCTCATGGGAGACTCTGCCAGACGTTCCCAGCAGACCCTCACAATACGTTTGGGTCTGCCAGGTCTGACCGGCATCCTCCCCCACCATCGAAGCCAACTCACCACCAGGTAGTGGTCAGTGAACAGCTCTGCCCCTCTCTTCACCCGAGTGTCCAAGACATGTGGCCGCAGATCAGATGAGACGACAACAAAGTCTATCATCAAACTGCAGCTTAGGGTGTCCTGGTGCCAAGAGCACATATGGACACCCTTATGCTTGAACATGGTGTTTATGAACAATCCATGATGAGCACAGAAGTCCAATAACAGAACACCACTCAGGTTCAGATCAGGGGGGCCGTTCCTCCCAACCACACCCCTCCCGGTCTCACTGTCATTGCCTACATGAGCGTTGAAGTCCCCCAGTAGAACAAGGGAGTCCCCAGGAGGCACACTCTCCAGTACCCCCTCCAAGGACTCCAAAAAGGGTGGGTAATCTGAGCTGCTGTTTGGTGCATAAGCACAAACAACAGTCAGAACCCATCCCCCCACAAGTAGGCAGAGCGAGGCTACTCTCTCGTTCACCGGGCTGAACCCCAACATACAGGCACCAAGATGGGGGGGCAACAAGTATGCCCACTCCTGCTCGGCGCCTCTCACCAGGGGTAACTCCAGACTGGAAGAGTGTCTAACCCCCTCAATGAAACTGGTTCCAGAGCCATGCGTTGAGGTGAGTCCGACCATTTCTAGCCGGAACCTCTTAATTTCACACACCAGCTCATGCTCCTTCCCCTCCAGAGAGGTGACATTCCACATCCCAATAGCCAGCTTCTGTAGCCGAGGATCAGACCGCTAGGGTCCCCGCCCTCAGCCACCACCCATCCCACATTGCACCTGACCCCTTTAAACCCCCCCCCCCCCCCCTACAGGTGGTCTACCCATGGGAAATCGTCAGATCTCAGCCAAAAATTGGGTTATAAATATGGGGAAAAAACGTATATTAGTTGCTTCGCTGTATAAGTCGCAGGGCGTGCTAATTTGTGCAAAAGGGTGCAACTTGTACAACAAAAATTATGTTAGTTTCTGTCTCATCCTTTTGTCTAATTTGAAGGAACATCCAGTTCTCAGTAAAGTCTCTGCTGTTTGTTGATGGTCTTCACTGTGGTCCAGTGGTTATCTAATGCTGGGGACAGTTTTGTACTCTTCCCATGATAGTCCTTTTAACAGTTCGATTATTTTCATGATTTATGAGTCTCTGTAAATCCATTTTTTTTATTGTAGGATGAATTTTATTTCAACTTGTGCACTTAATTTTTTTAAAAATAACATTATGATTGAAATATGGTGGATTGCATAAACCTACAAAACAGTTTACCTACATTCATTTTAAAAGAAAGAGGTAGAATTTCTCTTGTTGACATTGCCAAGCATTAAACCCAAAAAACATTTTCACGTTGCCAGAACAAATTTAAAGCATTAAAGAAATGTAACCTGTGCAGTTTGTTCATGCGTTAGAAGCTATAAAAGTATATCTGTGATATTGTCTCTGAACAGGCCTATCTTAATGGAGAAGCCCGATGTTGTGGTGGGGACGCCGTCTCGTGTGCTCGCCCACCTCAAGGTCCAAAACTTGGTCCTGGACTCGTCCCTTGAGATGCTCGTCGTAGACGAGGCTGACCTGGTCTTCTCTTTTGGTTTTGAGGCTGACCTGAAGAACTTGTTGTGGTGAAAACAAACATGCACACACAATTTGTGACTAGCTTTTTTTTTCTTCACTTGCTGCATCCTGTTATGAACTCTGCGTTATTAAGAAAGGGATCAGATTTTATTTATTTTTCCATTTTATGAAACAACCAAAAGGTTTAAAGAGTGGGACCAAATAGACAGAAATGCACAAATTACAAAAGAACTAAATATAAGTTTTTATTTCATTACATTTAATGTATGTACATGGTTGGTGCTGTGTAAAAGCACGTGAGTTAACATATTTAGAACAAACAATGTGCTTTTAAAGTACATTGATGTGCTTTAAAGGGGAGTGGTGGCGCAGAGGCTAGAGAAGGTGGGCCTGTGATCAAAACGTAGTCTGTTCGACTCCCCAGACGGACAACATAAAAAAAATATGGTTGGAAATGGTGAAACACCCACACCTGCCTCCAGCCTCATTTGCCCCACTCTGAGCCCTTGAGCAAGGCCCTTAACCCCCACCTTCTGCTCTCAAACAGGTCTCTCTTGAAAATGACCCCTTGTGACTTAATGAGACTTCCTGTATAAATAAATGTTGAATATAAAAAATAATCTTTGAGTCACCATAGTTGGTTCTGCTGAAAGGTTTCTTCCTTTTAAAAGGGAGTTTTTTCCTTTCCACTGTTGCCACTGTGCTTGCTCAGGATGAGAGACTGCAACGAAGCCAAGATTCAACTTGTCTGCTGGATTCCTTAGATAGAGAACTTTACTAATTGGCTTTTATGTGAATGTTCCTGTAAAGTGCCCTGAGACAACTTTGTTGTGATTTGGCGCAATATAAATAAACTGAATTGAATTGAAATTAAATGTAGCTCCTCTCTTTGTCTCATCACCGATGGTAGTTCACAGATGCTTTATCTGATTATTTTAGTGAGTTTAATGTTAAATCAAAAGGCGTTTTTTGTTTACATTTGTGTGCAAATTTGTGTTTGACAGCTATTTGCCAAAGATCTATCAGTCGTTTCTCATGTCGGCGACCTTCAGTGAAGATGTCAAGGCCTTAAAGGAGCTGCTGCTGCACAACCCTGTAAGCTCCTTTTTATGGTTAACGTTTCTCAAAAGTTGTTCTGAAAATTTTAAACCTTTTCATGAAAACTACTCTTTTCAAGGAGCCTTCCCTAACTGGATTTATTTTTCATTGCTGGAGTCAGAGGCTTAATGACATACAGTGGGTAATAATTAGGGATGGGCTGATCCAGTATCGGTATCGGACTCCGATACCAGCATAATTTACGTATCAGATTCTTCTGATCCAAACTGCAGAGATTTCCGATCCATGATGCATGTTGAGCGGCTGACCGAAATCAGACTGCTTGCTTCAGATTGAACAAGAAGAAGACATCACTGAAGTCCTGGAGCTCGAATGTTTACAGAGAAGTTGCTAAACTTCATCATAGTTAATGACCAACCGCTATCAGTTGTAGAAAATGAAGGATTTCTCAGCTTGATACTTGCAGCCAAGATATAGTTTCCCCTCAAGGAAATATTTATCAGTACAACAGTAGACAATCATTAAAAAAAACATGATTTGAAAATTGTACAAATTGTGTGCTAAGATGGTCTCTTTGTCACGCCCCCTCCTCCATTGCCGGCCCTCTTCCTTGTTGACAGTCGCATCAAAGTGGTTGAAAACAACAAAGTCCATGCTCAATAATCCAGATATACAATCCAACTTTTTTCAGTCAGGTCAGGTTTTTTTGTGCTCTTATCACAAACAAAACTGGTTTGTTCCAATTTGGAGTAAGCTTTTGGGGGAAGAATCAGCTTTGTTGTGTGTTTCCTTGATTGATGAAGCCTTCCGGATCAAAGGTGAAACGTTTCAGCACAAAAAAAGAAACTGTCCAGATGACCTGACTGAAAAAATGTTAAACTATAATACCATTAAAACTTCCAGCCTAATGTCAGTTAAGCTAATCCCGTCATTATGACCTCTGTATTTCTGAATCATCCTAACTTTGGACTCACCACCTTCCTAGTAGAAAATAAAAAAGAAGATGCACAAAGCAGGTCACATTTTGGTGACAGGTGGAGTGGATTACAGGGAAATCGTTAGTTACGTACTGTAACCCCAGATTCTATGAGTATAGGCGTAGCCCTTTAAGGCTGTCGCTGATGGATTTTATCCCGATATGCAGAGCATCACACTGAAAAATTTAGTCCACGCCCACCTGCTGTGTGGGCCCCACCCGGTCCGTACAAATTACGTTAAGAGCAGGTAATCGGCTCCCAAATAGCTTTTTCTTCAGCCATTTAGAAGCCAGTGAGGCCCGACGCTTAAAGGGCTACGCCTATGCTCATAGAATCTGGGGTTACAGTACGTAACCAACGTTCTATTTCGTATAGGCTTCGCCCTTTAAGGCTGTCGCTGATGGGTTAAGGGCGAAGCAGATGTGGTCCTCGCCTCACTGGGTCCATTCGAACACCGTATGAAGCAGAAGCTTGCCCAAAAAATGTCTTGTCACTCAGCTCCCCATGTACATAATTACGCATTGCGTAATTATGTGTGCCATGCACAGACACATGCTGTGTAACTATGCGTTTTGAATGCATGAACGCCCTGGAAAAGTTTCAACGGGGAGGGAAAAGTGCTGAAAAGGAGCCATGAACCAACCGGTTTACGGCTGAACAGTATGAACAAATTAATAATAACAGGAGAGCTGATTATTAATCAAATGAACTGATTGGTAACAATAGTCATGAAATGATTAATGACAAGAGAACCAAAATAACAATCACAACTTGTGACTGATAACCACATCTCACACTGTAATGCATGCAGACAGATGTGAGTTAAACGGAGTTCCATGAACCAACAATATTCATTCTGTAAAACACTAAAGACAGAATGTGTCATGGAACGAGCCGTCACATCACGTAGATAAAAGTGAATAAATGAGCAGGGTGTTGACCACGCGGTTGCAGTGTAAATATCCTGCATTGTCATACCATTATGCAAAGCAGTCGAAGATGCAATTAGGGCTGGGTACCTTTCTAAAAAAATCGGTACCGGTGTCGGTACCTTCACTTCGGTGTCAGTTCCTGGACGGTTCTTTTTTCAGTACCAATTTTGTAATTACTATTAATTCTAACAAGAATAAAATTACGTTACACATTACAGTACAAATTGTGAGTTTTATTTTTTAACTTTGGTATTTTTCTATTCCAAGCAGTTTTCTTACATAAAAACAAACAAATAATTTCCAGTTCAAAGACCAATTACAAACCAGTGACACGTCAGTGTCTAATGTTCACTGCTTCACACTGAGGACCTTTTCACTTAACGGTTTTTCTTCAGAAACATCAACATGTCTGTTTTCTGTGGACACAAACAAGATGCTCCTGGCTGATGGTGTCTCCAGCAGTAGAACATGTTCACTCCGAGGCTGTAGATGATGATTGTTGCACACTCTGATACCTGGTTGTCAGTTTGACAAATTGTCCCTCACATCCCACCAGCAGGTCACTGGATTCAATGAGGTAGGGTTGATGCAGACTTCTGCACCTCTGTCTGAATCTTCTCTGTGGTTCTCTGGGGTTTAGGGCTCTGATCATCTCCCTAATTGACATGAGAACACAAAACATCAACAATAACATGGTTGTGTTATTATTACTCAAAAAACATTATCTAGGCTGAGAGATAAAAGTTTAATTGGTCAACAAAATCCTTTAAAGTTTAATTTACCTCCAACATGCAGCTCCACTGTAGAAAAAGCAGCAAATTTTTAACATCAAAGTCTGACTGTCCTGTGGCCCCCACCTCGCTTTTCTTTTGTCCTCACATCTGGGTCAGAACCTCCTGTGAGGAGAACATGAACATAAACAGTGAACATTAGTGAACTGTTTAAGCAGCTGATCCAATGGATGAGCACATTTTTACAAGCTAAGATTTATGTTACTGTCAATCTTTAGTTAGCTTCTGAGTTTAGCTAGCTACGTAGATAAAATAAATTTACACACTAATATGTTAAAGTTAGCGTTACATGGATCATAGTTTATTTCACCGCGATGTACGTGTTAAGCTGCAGTTACGCTAACAAACGTAAACTCACCAGCTGAAACTCAGAGACGTCCTCGGAGTTCTTTGATGAAGAGTCCGGTCATGGAGATAATGAATCAGGACGTTCAGGCTCTACTCACAGGCTGACTTTAATGCTGAGAGGAGGAGGAGGAGGAGAGAGGAGGAGGAGGGGGGAGGCTAATGAACTCTTCTCTCCTCGCAGAAAAACATGGAGCAACTTTCTGCAGCGCGTGTTGTCGAAGCCGTTCAACAACACGCGCTGCACATGTGAACTCGTCTGTGGGCGTCACCAGCACCATAGACATAATTATACATAGATTAGGTACGGCAGCTCTATACAGCTCTGGGTGTAATCTGGGTGTAGTCTGTTTGTCATATGTCTGGTGTTTTGCCTGCCTGCATGCTGAAACCACGTGACACGTTACAGCCAATACCGAAACTTGACACCGAAAGAAGAGTGACGTTTCAATACATACACCGACCGGTGCAGTTCGGTCGGTGCCATAAAAGAACCTCGGTTCGGTACTCAGCCCTAGATGCAATACCCCTGTTCGAGTGTGACCTGAGGTTGACAGGAGGCTCTAAATCTGATGCTCTGTAGGCTTCAGAAATGGCCTCACCAGCCAGTGTGACGAGCGCTGGGTGGATAACGGGCGACCTGCAGATAGGGCTGGGCGATATGAGGAAAATCTAATATCCCAATATTATTTTTGCTACATCACGATATATATATATATCACAATATTAATAAATAATCTTCAGTGTTACTTTAAACTAGTATTTAAAATTGCACTGGTGTACTCTATTCAAACAGACCATTGATGTTTTTTTTAAATTGAATACAAAATCAGAATAAGTTTAAAATGTTTTATTGTAACCATCAGCTGCACACAAATCATCTTCTTCAGTAATGAAATTAGTACCACTGTCTCTTACTGTGGTCAACACTATACCTTTAATAAACAAGATAAACAAGCAAAAACAGTACACCAAGCACAAATCCACAATGAAAAATAAACCAGCTGCCTGAAAAAAAAGGTGCTTGTTAGTGCTTTTTGCATAAAAATTGTAAAATCAAAAAACCTGATGAGTCCAGATTACAAAAATAAAAGTTTAAATAGTGACTATATAATCAACTCACCCAGAACAGCCACAGGTATCAGAGCTTCTCTAAACAATTTACATATGCTGAAAATTTTGAACAACAAAACACAAAAAGTGCTAAACTGGTAAACGGTGCCAAGTTCAGGCAATATCTGCACAATCCCTGTACAAGAACAGTTTTATCACAGGTGTTAGAGCATCTCAAAATAATTTAAATAATAATTACTCTTTGTGTGCTAGATTTTAAACACACACCACACAAAGTGGTAAAAAATGAAATGATGCCAAGTTGAAATAAAAGACGCTTATGTCCAAATGGTGACATTAATACCCTTGAATAGGTCTCATCAATGCAAAAGGTTCATTGTTTTTTTGAGATTCTGTGCCAAAAACACAAGCCTGTCAACAGCTTAAGGTTTGAGGGAGGCCTGGTGACATGTCACCACATTTCCACTAGTACTAAATACCCTTTCTGATGGGGAGCTAGTAGCAGGTACACACAGATACTTTTTTGCCAGCTGTTTCACATTTGGGAATATTTCTTCATGGCCTTTCCACCACAGCAGTGGATCAGATTCACTGTCGGCATTCACAGACTGCAAGTAGGCAGAAAGTTCTGAGTCCATTAATTGTCTAAGTGATGACGCAGTTTTGGAAGAGGATGTTTTGGCCTTTTTAAAGAAACTTCCAAGTGTTTTCTTTTTTGGTGCATCTGGCTATGATACCACTTCCATTTCACTGGGCTTTGAAGCAAGCAAACCTGGAGCACCTTGATCAGACAGCATGACATCTGCCTCCATCTCCTTTATGGCTCTGTTCTTAATTTCCTCCAACTTCTCTGTGGTAATGTACATTGTTTTAAATCTGGGATCAACTAATTATGCCATGTCCAGAAGGGTGTCAGTGGAAGGGTCATCAAATTTCTCATGAAGGTAGTCCAGGATGGAGACTTTGATGGACTGGGTCAGTGGAGTGTCATCTTCATGAACTGCCAAGATGCTTGTATGGAAGAGATGCAGCACAGGTTTGACATATGACACTGTGACATAGTCCTCCCCTGAAAGGGCATCAGTGAAATCCACAAGGGGTTTCAGAGCCTTGTGCACTGACTCAAGGACTTCCAGGTCTTGCCAAGTCAGGACAAGATGTCATGTTTTTTTGTCTGTGGCCAAGACCTGAGAAATAGCTTGCTCCTGTTCCAGCACCCGGTCAATCATTTTGTAACGGGATCCCCATCTAGTTGGCGACTCGCTGATCAGCTGATGTGCAGAGATCTTAAGTTCTTTCTGTGCAGTAGCCAGATCCCTCTTCTTCTTCCAGCTGAATGAAAAACTGCTTACAATCTTTTTACAAACAGCAACAGCACGCTCAATGCGGGGGTCTTTCATGCTTCTCTCTGAAAATAAAGGGGAAAAAAAAACAATTACTATATAATGCTGTAAATAAATAATATCACAAAAAACATAGTTGTGTATATGTATGCTATATCAAATTTCACATCAATTCACATTTTATGCTCAGTAAATTAATTAAGCAGATGCATAACACAATTACAGGAGGAAAAACATGCTACCCAATGTCTTAGAGGTATGAAAACTAAAGAAATGCTTTTAATTTTTTTGTGTAAACAAAAATAAATAAATAAATTCAATTTCATTTATTAAATCAAATTTATTTCAATCAAATTTAAATTTTAACCAAATTTTAATTTATTAAATCAGATATCAATTTGATATCTTCAGATATTCAAAGCTTCAGATCAATTTAATCTGAAGTTTATTTAATGGGGAAATCAAATGAAATCCTACCAACATCTACTGATGCTCAGAGTATATTCTATATAAAAGAAGGTACAGCTATACAGCATACTCACCAATTGCAAGGTGCAGCCGATGGCCAAAACACTGTAGCCTGGTCCACCCATTCAGCCTCGTTGCTTTGATTATGTTACTCCCATTGTCTGTCGTGATGCACACCTGACGACTTTCTGATAAGTTCCATGATGTGAGCGCATCTTGCTGTCCTTGGGCAATTAGCTCTGCTGTCTGCTGTGTGGTCTTCAGGGAAATAACTTGTTTGGAGGCAGAAGCTTTTTAACTCCCACTGGTCGATGTAGTGTAGAGTTAGGCTAAGATACGGCTCACAAGTGCGGCTGGTCCACAGGTCTGTGGTTGTTGAGAAGAAGTTCACGTTTGTTAGCTGCTGGCCTACGTTTTCTCTTACTGAAATGTACAACTCTGGCAGCGCTTTTTCTGTAAAGAACTTGCGACCTGGCAAGTCGTATTTTGCATCAAGAGTCTTAATGAGATTTTTGAATCCAGGCTTTTCCACAACACTGACAGGAGCCATGTCTTTGGCAATATATTTTGTTACTGCGTCAGTGATCTCTCTCCACTTTGTACTTTTTCTGTCATACGGGATGGCTTTGGCAAACGAAGAAGCTAGTGTCATCTGCTTCGCAGCTGTATTAGTTAACGTTTTCTTTGTTGTGTGGGGAGACGTGGACATATGGAGTTTACAACATTCTTCATTTTGCAGTGGATGACTTCTTAGGTGGTGAAATAAATTTGTGGTACTGCTTCCTTTCGTGGCAATGGTTTTACGACACGTTTTGCAAATTACCGCATTTTGTTCGACATCCTCCTTGTAAAATCCAAACCACTGCCAGATTATTGATCCAGTGCTGTTTCTCTTCGGAACTAGTTCATCGGACTCTTCAATTATCGTCTCATTCACCCGCTCACCTGAATCTCCCGCTGTCGCCATATTTTTTCCTCTCTCCAAGTCTATATGCGCATGCTCCGCACAGCGTGTCATGCGGAACATTTTCAGGTTGGGAAGGGGCAGGGAGTAGTGATACATTCGTTGCGTGTCGGATAAACGAAACTCACAGTGAATTAGATGCGGAAAGCTTATTATTTGAATGGCAATTTATACTCTATGGTTGCGATAGAGCCATTTTACCCATCGTAAATTGAAAAACTCGAGATACATCGAGTATATTCGATACATCGCCCAGCCCTACCTGCAGATGCATCTCTATAATGCACAAACAGATGTTGAGTTTGATGCATTGCAGCTGTGCGCGCTAAGTAACACGTCAACGCCCGCACCGGACAGAGAAGATGGAAAAACGCCTCTTCTTCTGATTTGTGGGGGGAAGGGAAAAACCCCTCCAACGATATTGCTCTTGATTTAAAAGAGCTTGTGATGTTTTTAGGCATAAAAGCTGGGTTTGGTCTTAAATCAGCTGAGCTGCCATCAGCCTGAATTCTGAGACATGACGGAGCGACAGAGAGGGCAGATAAATCACTCACTCTCTTAGCGAATGTTAAAGCCAGTAGCAGGGCTGTTTTAAGAGACAAGAATTTAAATGGAACCTGATCCAGAGGCTCAAATGGAGCTTTAATCAGGGCTCGAAGGACCAGCGTTAAATCCCACTGTGGAACAAGTGGGCATGAAACAGGCCTGCGTCTCTGTACCCCTTTTAGAAAACGCTTCATCAGCATATGATTAAAAGCTGTTCTGTCTCCGAACCCTTCAGCAGCTTATCATCAGCTGAGAAGAGGAAGCTAGATAAGCTCATCAAGAAGGCCAGCTCTGTGCTTGGACGCCCCCTTGACCCAGTGCAGGTGGTGGGAGACAGAAGGACTCTAGCTAAAATAACATCATTGCTGGACAACGTCTCCCACCCCATGCATGAAGCTGTTGCTGAACTGGAGAGCTCGTTCAGTGACAGATTACTGCATCCTAAATGCACAAAGGAGCGTTACCGCAGGTCCTTCCTCCCAGCAGCTGTTAGACTCTACAACCATCACTCTTCCCAACAAACTCAATAAGGATTAAATACATGCTGACCTCTGCTTAAACATACACTCTGCCTGTAATACTGTACTGTAAATAGTCTGCCATTCTCAATGTTCCAATACATATTGAAAATATTGACATTGTTTATCTTATTTCTTATATATTGTATTGTTTATTAACATTTTAGGAACTTTTGTGTGAAATCTTTAAATCTTTTTATCTTTTTATCTGTTGCTGCTGATACACTGGAATTTCCCATCCGTGGGACAATAAAGGCTGTTTCTATTCTATTTCTATTCTATTCTATTCGTGGCAGGAAGAGATGGCTGCAGCGTACGTTTTAATCGTGCTGAACGCCAAGTTCCTGTCCATCAGCTGTTGTAGAAAAGACAGCACATTGCCTAGTGGACATGAGGTGGCCTCTACACCTTTCTCTGTACACCAGCGCTGAAAAAAACTGTTCACTTTGATGTGTACAGCGCTATGGTAGATGCAGCACGTGAATCCTGGATTGTGCGCACTACCTCCTGTGGGAGACCCATCCTCTCTAAGCGGATCCGCTCAGCGGCCAGACCCACAGGTGCTGGCCTATTTCTGGGTAACTTCTGATCGCTCCTCCTGCCTGGAGGAGAGCATCCTCCCTCCACGGCAGTTTCCACGGGCGCCCCGACAGCAGGCGTTGCAGGACTGGGAACCATGGTGCGTTCACGTGCTCGGTGGTCACCAGGAGAGCTGTCAATCCCTCTTCCTGAACTCGGTTCAAGAACCGTAAAATCAGAGGAGGTGGAGGAAATGCGTACAGAAGCGTTTTGGGCCATGGGCTGTGGGCAAACGCATCCACCCCCAGCGGTGGTTTGTCTCGTGGGCTCAGAGAAAACCATAGTTGACACTGAGCGTTTTCTCGTGTCGCAAATAGGTCCACGGCTGCTTTGCCAAATTTCTGCCACGTCTGAGCCATCAGTTCTGGATGGAGAGTCCAGTCCCCGTGACGTGGACCGCCCCTGGACATCACATCTTTGTTCAGAACACCGGATATGTAAACTGCTCTGATGGAGAGCAGATTTTGGTGTGCCCAACACAGTAGTTTTCGCGCAATGTTTAACATCTAGGCTGAGCGCACACACCCCTGCCGGTTTATGTAGGCATCAGGAATCAAAACGTGTTTATTCTGCAGCACAGGAGCAAAGTGTTAAATCACGTTCAGCACCGTGCGACACTCCAAAACATTTTTGTGGGCTGATGTTTGATGGGGCCACAGCGCCCCTACAGCTTGAGATAGGCACGCCCCCCCCCCCCCCCAGTCTGTGAAGACTGACACGTGTGATGTGGGTCTGCTGACGGGGACTCCCTCCGACAGATCCAGGGTGTTTCTCTAGTGTCGGAGGTTTGCTCTCAAGGAGGGAGGAACAGTGATCATCCGTCTCTTTTGTCTTACTGGATCCACACGCAGACGCGCAAACCACCTCTGGAGGCGTCTCGTGTAGTAAACCCAGCGGAACCACTGTGCGAGCTGATGACATCGTTCCTAACAGCTTCTTGACGGAAACAGCCGTTATCACTCTGCCAGGTCTTACATGGCGGAGCTGGTCTTTTAGAGTGTCGATTCTCGTTTTGTGATAAACGAGCCCTCATGGTGGTCAAGTTTAGCTCCATTCCCAGATAACAACAATTGTCTGGGCTGGGAAAATCGAGCTTTTCTTCCAATTTATGGCAAAGCCCAGATTTAACAGGTGTGATGTCAGCGCCTGGGCCTGTCTCGCTGCCTCCTGTCTGGAGCGTGACAGCAGCAACAGATCGTCCAGGTAAAACATAACTCTTATCCCTGCTCTGTGTAACGGTTGCAAGGTCGTCTCCACACACTTTGAGAACGTACGAGGCGTCAGGGAATACCTGAACGGCAGCCTGTTGTACTGATACTTCATCCCTTGAAAGGAGAAACACAGTAATTTTCTGTGTTTTGGGATGATCGGTATGTGTAAATAGGCATCTTTCAGGTCGATGGAACACAAACCAATCGTTTCTCTGGATTTTGTCCAACAGCTGTCTGGTTGTCAACATGTGAAACGGTCTGTCCATGATCGCCTTGTTGAAAACTGACAGGTCCAAAATCTGTCTCGTTCCTCCGGTCCGTTGGGGAACCAGGAAGTAACGTGAGTAAAACCCTGTGTTTTCCTCTCCGTTGGGAACCCTGGAGATCACTTCTTTTACCAGAAGTTCTTGGACTTCTGCATTTAGAAATTAGATTTGGTCTGGTGATGACAGGACCGTCTGTAAAATTCCTCCGAACGGAGGGGATTGGGTTGCAAATTGCAATGTGTAACCCTTGTCTTAACCTGGTCATCCATCTGTTTGGCGAGCATGTTTTTTAGCTACTCCGCGTAACGTTCGTGGAGTGGACGCGCGTTTAAGTGATATGTCATGTTTTGTACGGATGTCATCCAGTCCACCGCCTCGATCGCCGTCATGTGTCGTGGGAATGTTTTCCGCGTGACCCAAGGCGAGGCTTCCTCGAAAGGGCTCTGAACGCAGCTGTGTGCTGCGTTCGGACCGCAGGCCAACCTTCATGTCTAGGTGGGCCGGTGTGTGTTGAGGCGAAGCGTGTGACAGCTGACGCCTTGATGCCGCGCGTTTGACGTCACTGCGGTGAAACACGTGTTGCTCCTGCCGCGAGCGGTGTCCTGCGCTGGGTTCGCTTTGAGATCTCGCATCTATGCTGCCATGAGCGGGCGAGCGCTGAGAAGCGGTGAGCGCGACTTCATTTACGCCATGCCGTTTGAGTGAAGGCTGCGAGCCCTGCGGGAGCACACGTTTTCTCTGGTGGAACGTGCGCCGCTCTCGCTGGAGGCGAGACTTGTCACTGGGTTCGCTCAGCTGTCTCACGCTTATGCTGCCATGAGCGGCCAAGCGCTGAGACGCGGTGGGTGAAATCTGCCTGCGCCGCGGCGGCATGCGTTTGCTTCGGTGAGGCGTATGTCGCTCTTGCTGAGAACGAGGTCCTTCACCGGACCCGACCTGCGGTCCCACATTTATGCCGATGTGAGCCTGTGAACGCCGGGGAGCTGTGTGTGCACCATCATCAACGCAACGCCGTTTGGGTGAAGGCTGTTTGCGTCGCGCGATTGCGCGTTTGACACCGCTTGGGTGATGATCGTGCAGCTCGGGTTGACTACGAGTTATTTCGCTTACCACTGTTGTGTTCTGTGAGCGTCTCGTCATGTCTGGAGCAACGGTGAGTTTGAAAAAAACCTTTATTTAAGGACACCAGCTCGTTTTTGTGGAGGATGTGTGCGCAGCCGCTGTGAGTTCATACGAGCTTACAGACTGGCTAAAAACAGACATTTTGATCATTGAATAATGTTTTATTTCAACATTGTGTCATCTTTCCACACACCCTCCGAAGACCGTCATTTTGAATCCTTTTCCCCCATGAGCTCTGGGATTTGTTGGCCCAGGGCGCCATCTGCTGGGGATCTCTGGGAAAACGTTGGACACTCTGTTGTCGGAATAAAGATAGCGGGTCTCTGACGGGCGGGTTTGCGGTGACGTTCAGCGAGACGGCCGTGGAACGTCTTGCCACCGGCTCATTTCGTGTGGAAGATGTGAGAGGGAGACGCTGTCAGGTCATCCAAGCTGACAGACTGGCTAAAAATAGACACTTTCATCATTAAATGTTTTAATCCAAACTCGTGTCACCTTCACACACATCCTCTGCAAAAACCGTCATTTGCTCTGCCATTTGTTGTCCTAGAGCGCCATCTGTTGGCGGTCTCAGGGAAACGCTGAAAACTCTGTCCTCCGGCTGCGATGCGGGCCGGCAGACAGCAAAAGAGGCACACTGATTGAGGATGACGTCAGCTGCCCTGTAGAGGGAGCGTACATCTTTTTCCGCCTCTGAACATGTACGCCAACAGCGTAACGTGTTGTTCGCTGTGGCCGTCTGGAACGCATGCTGGTGAGCTCGGTCGGAGAGCGGTGTCACCGTCTGGGTTACGCTAACCAGAGGTGCGAGATGCTGGTCCACCTGGACATCTTGCTCATAGAAAAGTATCCATCAGGCTCGGCTCCTGGGGGCATTGAGGGAATTTCCGCTCGGTGAAACCCCTCTGCTCTGGTGATGGGCGCCGACTGTGGAAGCCAGCCCTCCAATCTACCAGGAAAACGGCTGTGGCCTCGTCCCGTAGGACGTCCTGTTGGGAAACCGAGGCCAGATGGGATCAGGACGGCGAGCTGGGATGGAGCCCAGAAAAAAACCTTCCCGCCACATCATCCGAACTGGCGGGAAAGGCATGGGACGTAAAAAAGGGTCCCTTCATGTCAGCAGCCTCCTGGGTTATGCCGGGCAACCCCAGAGGGCGCCGTCGGCCGGGAGCGATGTGATCGCCGATGCGAAACAATGAGGATGAGGTGAGCATTCGCTCAGCCCCCCTGAGTGAATGAGCAGCGGGGCTGCAGCTGACGCCGCCTGTCCCGGAGGAACCATCTGATTTGCTTCGAGGGTCGGCGATAAGAGGATAATTACAAGATGGCGTTGTCCAGCGTGTAGTGACCTGTCACTGAGAAATACTCTTCGGCGCTTACCTTGAAACAAGACTGCTCGTCAGCTTTTCCTCGGGGAGGAGAGCTCACCGGGACGACCGGAGGTCGATGGGACAGGCCAAGCATTCTTAACAAAGGTTGGTCATCTACACAACTTTCCTTCTTCGTTCTTCTGACAGTGCTATTAGCTCGCTGAAGAAAAATGGGAGCCGATTATCCGCTCTTAACGTAATTTATATGGACCAGGTGGGGCCCACACAGCAGGTGGGCGTGGACTAAATTTTTCAGTGTGATGCTCCGCATATTGGGATAAACCCATCAGCAACAGCCTTAAAGGGCAAAGCCTATACGAAATAGAACAATAATTTACACCCTAGAAAGGGAAACCTTTTTACTGTTGGAAAAAATATATATAATTTCAGTTTCAAATTAATCAGAAGGAGGATTTACAATAAGTAATTGTGGCTCAACACATTAAAAACCAGATTTCACCATTACTTAATTAGATGTTAACACATAAAATTGTACAGCATAAAAAGCAGATATTTACATATATAAATGGGGAATTAAGTTTATTGTAGATAAATAGTACTGCTATGAATAACAAAACTAAACGAGAATACCCTTTAAACTTATTGCAAAAGAATTGATAGTGGGTTATGAATCAGTGAACACTAAATTATATTATTGAAAAAAAATACTGGATCAGAAAGAATTTAGAAGGATGTGAGTTAGATAAACTGCAAAGAGTTTGGTGTGGTTTAATTATGTTGAGACTAAATTGAGTTATATAATAAAATAAAATAAAATCACTGGTGGATTCAGAAGACTTATGTGGACAAGGGGAAAAAAGGAGCTCAGTGTCCTTTGCCCGGACGTGGGTTACCGGGGCCCCAGCCTAGAGCCAGGCCTGGGGGAAGGACTCGTTGGTGAGCGCCTGGTGACCGGGTCTCTACCCATGGGGCCCTGTCAGGTTCAGCCCGAATGAGCAAACATGGGTTTGCTTTCCTGTGGGCCCACCACCTGCAGAAGGAACCATATGAGTCGGGTGCATGATGCCATGGGCAGTGGCTGTAGGCGGGGACCTTGGCACTCTTACCCTGGCTTACCAAAGCTGCTTCTTGGGACATGGAACATAACCCATATGGTGGGGAAGGAGCCTTAGCTTGTGTTTGAGGTTGAGAGGTACCGACTAGATACAGTTGGGCTCACCTCGATGCACAGCATGGGCTCTAGAACCGATCGCCTTGAGAGGGGCTGGACTTTATTCCACTCTGGAGTTGCCCATGGTGAAAGTTGCCGAGCTGGTGTGGGTCTACTCTTAGCCTATTACTTGGTGCCTATGTGTTGGAGTTTTCCCTGGTAGATGAGAGGGTGGCTTCCCTGCGCCTTCGGATGGGGGAACAGGCTCTGACTGTTGTTTGTGCCTACGCGCCAATGGCAGTTCAAAGTATCCGGCCTTTTGGAGACCTTGGTGGGGGATGCTGGAATGTGCGCCAGCTGGGAACTAGGAATGTTCGATATGGCATAAAATTCATATCACGATATGTATTGTGAAGGATGGCGATAACGATATATATCGCAATATGTTTTTGGTATAAAACTTGCAATAGGAATTTAAAAAAGCATAGGGTGTCCTTTTGCCATCATATATTTTGAATTAAGAAAATTCCACTACTAGGTCCAGAGAGTTTTTGAATAATAAACAAATCAAGTATTGGCTTCTTTCTTGTAGTGCAAAAGATATCAAATGTAGTTTTAGCCATATGTTTTAAACAAAAGAATGTTGTTAACTCTTTAACAGTTTCCAGTCTTCTCATTTAAGAAATGAACAGCAACTGAGCAGCATTTTACACTGAAACACTTCACCCTCCAACCCGTGGGCACCTCCTTCTGCTTTAAGGAGAGCTGACACAAAATGAGTCTGTGGCTTTGACCAGAAGGTCTCGCAGTAAAATCGCACAACACTGCGTTCTTTTCACAGATCAGAGAGCAGATTTCTCTATTGATGACCAATGCTTACTTTAACTTTGGACAAAAAAAAAAAAAATTTCAACGGAACACAGCGTTTTGCACTTGCGTCCGAATACGGCAACAATACGGCAAGCCAGGCGTAGTTAGCTTGTAGCTTTGCTACTTAGCCCTCGAAGATAAGACTTTAACGTCACTTGCGCACAGTTTTTAACAAAAAAAAAAGTAACAATTAAATCTGACAACTCTGATTTACATCAGGACACAGCATTACTGTGGTTAGCCGGTAGAAGTCCGATCTCTATCGTAGGCTAAATTTCTATTGTTTCTACCGTGTACCGTATATATCGCGCATTCCTACTGGGGACTCCTTTATTCTGCTGGGGGACTTCAATGCCCACATGGGTAATGACAGTGTGACCTGGAGGGGCGTGACTGGGAGGAACAGCCTCTCTGATCTGAACCTGAGCGGTGTTCTGTTGTTGGACTTCTGTGCTAGTCATAGTTTGTCCATCACAAACACCATGTTTGAACATAAGGGTGTCAATAAGTGCACTTGGCACTAGGACGCCCTAGGTCGTAGATCGATGACTGACTTTGTAGTTGTGTCATCTGATTTGCATTTGTTTGTTTTGGACACTCGGGTGAAGAGAGGAGCTGAGCTGTCAACTGATCACCACCTGGTAGTGAGTTGGATCAGATGGTGGGGGAAGATGCCAGACAGACTTGGTAGACCCCAACGTGTAGTGAGGGTTTGCTGGGAACACCTGGCAGAAGAATCCGTCAAAAAGATCTTCATCTCACACCTCAGAGAGAGCTTTAACCGCATCCCAGCTGAGGTGGGGGGCATTGAGTCCGAGTGGACCATGTTCCGTGACTCAGCTGTTGAAGTGGCTGCCTTGAGCTGTGGCTGCAAGGTTGTCGGTGCTTCTCGCGGTGGCCATCCTCGAACTCAGTGGTGGACACCCCTGGTTAGGGATGCTGTCAAGTTGAAGGAGGAGTCCTATCGGGCCTTGTTGGCTGGTGAGACTCTGGAGGTAGCTGGGGAGTACTAGAGGGCCAAGCGGTCCGCAGCCTTGGCTGTTGCTGAAGCAAAAGCTTAGATGTGGGAGGAGTTTGATGAGGCCTTGGATAAAGACTCTGTCGGCTCCGAGGAGATTCTGGCAAACCGTCAGACAGCTGAGGAGGGAAAACAGCTCTTTACTAACACTGTGTTCAGTGAAGGTGGGGTGCTGTTGACCTCAACCATTGATGTTGTTGAGAGGTGGAAGGAACACTTCTCAGACCTTCTCAATCCCACTGGCATGTCTTCCATGGAGGAAGGTGAGTTGGGGTGACTTCGGGGTGTTCTGTCCATAACTGTAGCTGAGGTCGCAGAGGTAGTTTAAAAAGCTAAGTGGTGACTGGGTGTGGATGAGATTCACCCTGATTTCAATTCAATTCAGTTTATTTGTATAGCACCATATCACAACAAGGTTGTCTCAGGGCACTTTACAGGAACATACACATAAATAGAAAAGCCAATTGGTAAAGTTCTCTATCCAAGGAATCCAGCAGACTCATTGAATCTTCACTTCGTCACATTTCCTTAAGGCTCTGAATGTTGTGGGGCTGTCTTGGTTGACACACCTTTGCAACACTGCATGGACATCGAGGATAGTGCCACTGGATTGGCAGACTGGGGTGGTGGTTTCTCTCTTCTAAAAGGGGGACCGGAGGGTGTGCTCCAATTACAAGGGCATCACTCTCCTTAACCTCCCTGGTAAAGTCTATTCAAGGGAACTGGAGAAGTGAGTCTGATCATTGGTCGAACCTCAGATCCAGGAGGAACAATGTGGGTTCCGTCCTGGCCGTGGAACACTGGATCAGCTCTTTACCCTCACTACAGTCCTCGAGGGGTCATAGGAGTTTGCCCATCCAGTATACGTGTTTTGTGGACTTGGAGAAGGCTTTCAACCGTGTTCCTTGGGGTACACGGTGGGGGGTGCTCCGTGAGTATGGGATTGGGGCTCCGTTGTTACGGGCTGTTCAGTCCCTATTCAAGTGGTGTGAGAGTTTGGTTCGCATTGCTGGTAGTAAGTCGGACCCCTTCAAGGTGGGAGTTGGGCTCCGCCAGAGCTGCCTGTTGTCATCGATTTTGTACATAACCTTTATGGACAGAATTTCTCAGTGCAGCCAGGGGGCGGAGGGAGTCCAGTTCAGTGGCCTCAGGTTTCCATCTCTGTTCATTGCAGACGATGTGGTCCTGTTGGCGTCATTGTGCCATGATCTTCAGCTCTCACTGGAGCGGATCGCAGCCTAGTGTGAAGCTGCTGGGATGTGAATCGGCACCTCCAAATCTGAGACCATGGTCCTCAACTGGAAAAGGGTCGATTGCTCTCTTCAGGTTGAGGGTGAGGTTCTGCCTCAAGTGGAGGAGTTCAAGTATCTCGGAGTTTTGTTCGTGAGTGAGGGAAGTATGGAGCGTGAGATTGACTGATGGATTGGTGCAGTGTCTGCAGTATTGTGGACTCTGTACCGGTCCATTGTGGTGAAGATGGAGCTAAGCTGTAAAGCAAAGCTCTCTGTTTACCAGTCGGTCTACGTTCCTACCCTCACCTATGGTCACAAACTCTGGGTAGTGACCAAAAGAATGAGATTGCGGATACAGGTGGTTGAATTGAGTTTTCTCTGCAGGGTAGCTGGACTCTTCCTTAGAGGTAAGGTGAGAAGTTCAGTTATCTGGGAGAGACTCGGAGTAGAACCGCTGCTCCTCCACATCGAGAGGAGACAGTTGAAGTGGTTTGGCATCTGGTAAGGATGTTCCCTGGGCGCCTCCTTATGGAGGTGCTTCGAGCATGTCCGCCTGGAAGGAGACCCTGGAGAAGACCCAGGACATGCTGGAGAGACTATGTCTCTCTGTTGGCCTGGGAATGCCTTGGAGTCCTCCCAGAAGAGCTGGAAGAGGTGGCTGTGGAAAGAGATGTCTGGACCTCCCTGCTCAAGCTGATGCCCCCGCGACCTGACTTCAGACAGAGTGGAAGTTAATGGATGGATGGACAGTGGTGGATTTGGATGGAATTAATGGAACTTTAAGGTCATAAAAATGGGTTAGTTTACAACCTGACACCAGGTCAAGTTATAGCCAAACCCAATGCATTTTATGAGAAAAACTGACACTAGTGTAAGAGAAGGAGTTTGTCTTGAGAGATGCAAATGAAGGATGTCGGCTGTGGTTCAGATGATTCAGATCCCTTTAGATCAGATCACTGACACAAGCAGGGGGTAGTAGATGGCTGTGGCTCTTCACATATGATCCAGGCCCGGAGGAGAAACTAGGCGGGTTGTCACAAGAGCATTCTGACGGCCAGCAATGCATGCACTTAGATAGTGTCGGACTGAGTTGTGACTTGCCAGATTGGAGTTGAATCAACCAGGAGTGAACTAAGGAAGTGATGCTGAGAGGGCCCAGTCTCATGTCTCGCTGACGTGGGTGTGTGACAAAAATTACTTAGTTTCCTATACTTGCCAACCACTGACACCTGGTCTTGTGCATTGCTCGCAGTCAGAACTAGTTGTTTCTGGGGTTTGCGGTGAGCATTGTGTGATTTGTCAGGCCTGTTTGTCTTTACATATAAAGTGAGCTGATCTCAGAGCATTGTCTGATGAGAAGCAGCTGGTCAGGGCAGCGAGAAAATGCAAACAAAACTACAATTGTTCCAGCTAAAATTATAACGAAATTAAAATAAAACTTATAAAGATAGTAAAACAACTTGTAAGGAGATTGAGCAATTTTTATGCACCCAGGAGACAGTACAGATATATTGGCAGATCTCCATGGCTGTGCAGACTGGGAGAGTGTGTGCCTCTCCTGGGAAGCATAGGGGCACGTTCCCGCACCATCTGTTGGAAACAGTGGTGGTCTTTTTGGTTTTCCTCGGGCAACGGCATAAACATCAGATCTTCCTCCTCCAACATAAACTGAAACTAAATATCCACTCTGAAAACTGTGCTGTCTGTGACTGAGTCTGCTGACTCTGATTGTATGTGACATGAGCCGCAGTGGGAGGACATTCTACCCTGCGGTTTCTCTTTTAGTATAAAATGTCGTACATTCAGTGAGAAAAATACTGTCTACAATAATGTCAGCGATATCTGGCGTACTGCATCTTGTTGAAGTATAACCAGGCCTCAACGCTGGACTTGGCATTACAACACCGATCAGACAGTTGAGAAGGCAACAAAAAGGAAAGATTAAACGCAACTTTACAGAACTTAACAACCCTAAGGACATGACACAATACAGGAAATTAAATCCAGTCACTCCTTTAGCTCGTCTGGATTTTAAAGATCAAGTCAAGGTTCTTTATTGTCATTCACATCACATGTGGTACATGAGGTGGAACAAAATTGTGTACACCGGGTCCCAGTTACATCCAACAATAGCAAAAATATAAAGCTTAAAAGAAACCGTGATAAAGATCTAAGATATAAACTAATACTAAATGAACATCAAACGGTACACTAAAAGATCTTAAGATGTACTCTAATCACTGATGGTGCAAAACAATACACCGAACAACAGCAGCACGAACATGAGTCTTTGTGGGTGTATGAGTATGAATGAATAAATACAGCAGCATGAAATAATCAGTAGCATGAGCTCAGCAGCATGGGTAATCAGCAGCACATATCAACAATCAAAGTTGAATTACAGTGATTTTTTTCACAGTGTTAATCCTGATTAGGGATTTATGAGTCTAACAGTTTCAGAGATGAGGGCACAACTAAATATGTATTAGTGAGCAGCAGGTTTTGAACATCTACAACACTGGATTCTAATGAACGCGTCACGTGTGAACTCTTTAGCTGGTAGCTACGTGAATTATTATGAGGAGGACATACAGTAAATGATCCACCCTGAAGAGCCATTATGGCTGACCTCAGGTTTTGAATTATTCCGTTTGATTCTGTCTCCTGACTCAGATCTGTCCCTCCTCAGGTGATCCTGAAGCTTCAGGGCTCTCAGCTCCCGGACAGCAGCCAGCTGCAGCAGTACTCCATCAAATGTGAGGAGGAGGACAAGTTTCTGCTCATCTACACTCTGCTGAAGCTGCAGCTGGTTCAAGGAAAAACGCTGCTGTTTGTGGGAGCTGTTGACGGGAGCTACAGACTCAAACTGTTCCTGGAGCAGTTCGGCATCCCTGCTTGCGTCCTCAACTCCGAGCTTCCAGTTCAGTCCCGGTAAGAGCTCATGTTTGCTGTGTTGTCAGTGACATGGGTATTCATGTAAACTGAGGTACTGTCCCCGTCATCTTCTGCAAAATGAAGCTGTGGTTTTCTTCCTCTGGTCATTAGGAGTCACATCATCACCCAGTTTAACCAGGGATTTTATGACGTCATCATTGCCACAGATGAGCAGAGTTTGTCTGACCCTGGTGCTTCATCACAAACAAGTTCAGGCAAAGGAAAGAAGAAAAAGACATCAGAGAAACAAGGAAAGTGAGTCAGGTTACTGATGTTTACCACTGGAATGCTAAAACTGTTTTTTGTACAACATTCCTGTGTGAGTTTAAGCTGTGAAGTTCAGCAGGCCAGAAACAAATCGATACAGCTATGGATGGAAAGTAATTAAAATAAATTAGATGCCTATAATTTAATATAATTATTAACTTCTATTTAAGTGTGCAGATCCATTGAGATCACAGATCTCTTTTGCAAGGGAGGCCTGAACTTGAAGTCGGCCTAACGTTAATGTTTTCGGACTGTGGGAGGAAACTGGAGAAAACAGAGTATGTAAACTAGGTGTGGGCGATATGGCTCAAATATAATATTGTGATATTTCAGAGCATTCTGACAATAACGATAAATTTTGTGATATAACAACAACAACAAAAATGAAATCATAGTTATTTATTTGACAAAATTAACTTAACATGTTGCTTTGCAGTATTATATAAAATAAAAAAAACAAGGGGTAATTTTACTGAAATTACTTTATTTAGTAAAGTATTCAGTCTCAAAGGATAAAAATACAAATGATCCTTCTGTTATTTAGATTGAAAAAGTCTGCACAAAATATAGATCATTAAATCCACCACAAAAACTAAAGAGCATGTGAAGTTTCCCAAAATAACTAAATAAAATTAAGCTTAAGATCTGTTGAGCATTAATGTAACAAAATATATGTTGCCTTTAAATGAGCTATAACTTCCAGATACAAGGTGATCAGCTGACCCTGAAGCTTGTGGTGTTTCAGCTTCCTCTGTTCCTGCAGGAATGATTCATTTCTCTGATGCTCTGTCTTTCATCACCTGACTCTGTTCTTGGTCCATGGACTGTGGATCTCAAGAGACAGTTTAGCTGCGCATGTTTGTACCGGCAGTTTAGAGCGGGGGAGACCCTCACCGGCAGCCCAGAGCGGGGTGGGGAGAGAGAAAAAAGACGAGCTGTATTTGTACCAGCAGCTTAGAGTGGGGTGAAGGGAGAGACATTTGAGTTGTCTGTACCTGCAGTTTTGAGCTGGCTGGAGAGACAGCTGAGCCATGCGTTGTTTGTTTTTAGCTTTTTAGCTAGCTAGTATTGCGCGCAACTAATTATAGTTACACCAGTACCGACAGGGGGGGGGGGGGGGGGTGCGCAATTCAGTGTTGTCGTTCGGCGCGCTCGGTTCTGTTAACGGGGTGGGTACCCTGACGCATTATGTCATGAAATTAGCATATCATGATATCATATATTCGCCCGGGCAAGCTTTTTTTTACCGGTATTATCGTGAACGATATGATATGGCCCAGCCCTAATGTAAACTAGAGATGCATTCGAACCCAAAAAATCAGACCTGACCTGGACCCAGCCCGTAGTCATCATTTTCTAACCCGACCCGATGAATTAACAGTTATTACAATTCCGAACCCAAAAAAAACCCCTGACATTTTTAATCAAGCTTTGACTGCTTATATAGGTATTAATGGTCGGTGGACGCACGCGGTTGAATAAAAGGGGCAGAAGATCGGAGCTGAGGAGGTGTTTGTCTTTTCATGGCCGTCAAAGCGTATTAAACCTCTTCTTCTGCCTGCATTCTGCATTATTCAAACACAGACCCTGCTCTGACAAGTCTGCTTTGGGCTCTCACCTGTTTGGGTCATCGGTAGTACGTGTCCACTGAGTGCAGCAGCTGAACATCCATTTGGCTGATGGATCGCTTCCTGGCAGTACATTCCCATCTGAAGCTTAACTGAACTTGTTTTACCTGTTTCAAGGACGGTCAGCTCGCGGTGAAATGGCTGCATGCAGCTGGTGGAAGTATGGCAGGCCATGTTGCCATATAACTGAATCGTCAGCAACGCGCATCTGCTGACGCAATCAAAAGCCCGACCCCGGCCCGGCCATCCAGCACATTATTATGGCCTGGCCCAGCCCAAATTCGGGTCGACCCGGGCCGGGCTTCGGGCCTGGGTTAGAAATGACAGCTCTACTGCAAACTCCATTTAGAGAGGCCCCAGGTCTAAACGGATTGAACCCAGAACCTTCTTGCTGTGAGGCAACAGTTCTAAACTCTTAATAGGTATGTTTACATGGACATAAGTAACCGGATCAAATGACCGGTCGGAATTAAAAGTGTGTCATGTAAACACTCCGTTCAGGTTATTCGTTGTGTATTCAGCGCGATCCGATATAATTTGTGATCAGAACGAAACGGGTGGTTTACGCCGATCCGTAACCCGATCGGTGCACATGTAAACGCTTGATCTGTTCGTTTTTATTTGATCGTGAAAAACTGACCTGACTGCGCATGTGCGACTTTGCCATTTCTGCCTGGCTAATGCTAATAATATTAGCATGTCAGGGGAGCAAAACTGGTCGGTGAGCGACACAACATTTCTACTAGAAACTTAGAAAGAGCTCAAAATGATCTGTATTACCTGTAGCTCAGTCAGGGAGTGCAGTAACGTCTCCACCATCATTAAAACCTGTCGCGGGTCCATTTTGGTCGCTCAGGTTTGTTTACATTCACCCCGGAAGTAGAACTTCTTCTTCTGTGTTTTTTTTAAGGAGAGTTTACCACTCTGCGCATGTCAGTACTGCTGTTCAGAACAAAGCCCGCTGCATGTAAACGCTCGTCATGAACAGATTGTGCCCATGTAAACAATACATTTGAATTATTCAAATAGAACACATTTCAATAATCCGGTCAAAGCATGTAAACATAGCTTATGTCTCCACCTCAGAGCTGACTATCTGTCAGTTTGTTCAGGTTCTTTGGGTCTCAGATCCTTATTCTGCCTCAACAGATCACTATTTATTCAGTTTCTGTTCTCTGTCAGGTTCATTGTTTTACACCATATCCCTCCACATCATCAGCTCTATGACGACTGAGCTTATCACCCATGTACAGTGAGGAAAATAAGTATTTGAACACCCTGCAAGTTCTCCCACTTAGAAATCATGGAAGGGTCTGAAATTTTCATCTTAGGTGCATGTCCACTGAGAGAGACATAATCTAAAAAAAAATAAAATAAAATCAGGAAATCACAATGTATGATTTTTAAAATAATTTATTTGTGTGTTACTGCTGCAAATAAGTATTTGAACACCTTCCAATCAGCAACAATTCTGGCCCTCAAAGACCTGTTAGTCCGCCTCTAAAAAGTCCACCTCAACTTCACTTATTATTCTAAATTAGAAGCACCTGTTTGAGGTCGGTAGCTGCATAAAGACACCTGTCCACCCCACACAATCAGTAAGACTCCAACTACTAACATGGCTAAGACCAAAGAGCTGTCCATCGACCCCAGAGACAAAATTGTAGACCTCCACAAGGCTGGAAAGGGCTACGGGGGCAATTGCCAAGCAGCTTGGTGAAAAAAGATCAACTGTTGGAGCAATTATTAGAAAATGGAAGAAACTAAACATGACTGTCAATCTCCCTCGGACTAGGGCTCCATGCAAGATCTCACCTCGTGGCGTATCAATGATCCTAAGAAAGGTGAGGAATCAGCCCAGAACTACCCGGGAGGAGCTGGTCAATGACCTGAAGAGAGCTGGCACCACTGGTTCCAATGTTAATGTGGATACACTAAGACGTTATAGTTTAAAATCATGCATGGAGTACATGTCCAGGCCCGTCTTAAGTTTGCCCATGACCATTTGGATGATCCAGAGGAGTCATGGAAGAAAGTTATGTTGTTAGATGAGACCTAAATAGAACTTATTGGTCTTAATTCCACTCAGCGTTTGGAGGATGAAGAATGATGAGTACCATCCCAAAAAACACCATCCCTACTGTGAAGCATGGGGGTGGAAGCATCATGCTTTGGGGGTGTTTTTCTGCACATGGGACAGGACGACTGCACTGTATTAAGGAGAGGATGACCGGCGCCATGTATTGTGAGATTTTGGGGAACAACCTTCTTCCCTCAGTTAGAGCATTGAAGATGGGTCGTGGCTGGTTCTTCCAACATGACAATGACCCGAAGCACACAGCCAGGAGAACCAAGGAGTGGCTCCGTAAGAAGCACATCAAGGTTCTGGAGTGGCCTAGCCAGTCTCCAGACCTAAACCTTATAGAAAATCATTGGAGGGAGCTCAAACTCCATGTTTCTCAGTGACAGTCCAGAAACCTGGCTGATCTAGAGAAGATCTGTGTAGAGGACTGGGCCAAAATCTCTGCTGCAGTGTGTGCAAACCTGGTGAAAAACTACAAGAAACGTTTGACCTCTGTAACTGCAAACAAAGGCTACTGAACGAAAAATTAACATAAATTTTCACAGGTGTTCAAATACTTATTTGCAGCAGTAACACACAAATAAATTATTAAAAAATCATACATTGTTATTTCCAGATTTTTTTTTATTTTTTTAGATTATGTCTCTCACAGTGGACATGCACATGCAGATGAACATTTCAGACCCCTCCATGGTTTCTAAGTGGGAGAACTTGCAAAGTCGCAGGGTGTTCAAATACTTATTTTCCTCACTGTACTGTGTCGTTCCTTTAGAAAATATCTCATGAACCATCAGACAGATGTTAAGGAAACTTTCAGCAACTAATCACTGGATGAACTTTTACTAAACGCTCTACCCAGTTTAGGATGGCCACCACAATTGGTCAACTTCAGCCAGAACACAAATGGTTGTATCTGTGAATTTTACAGATATGGAGCTAATCTTTGGTGTGGTGGTAGCAAAGACGTTCATCACGTACAGAATTGTGCAAGATCTTTGTTTAAAACTTTGGCAAGCGAGGGGGTGGAAGATATTCATTCCTTACAAGGAAGGCTACTTCAGTCCCAGTCAGATTTCTAAATGTGTTTTGGTCTTTAAAATGTTGCTGCCTTCTTCAGGTTCTGAATGTTCTGTTTAAAGGGCTAAAGATAAGGAGTACGGAGTCTCCAGAGGGGTGGATTTCCAAAATGTTTCCAATGTCATCAACTTTGATTTCCCTGCAAGTGTGGACTCGTACATCCATCGAGTTGGGAGGTTGGTGCGGTTCAGGCTGCTGCTGTTGTTTGTAGTGTCGTCCTGATATTTTCTGAATCAACCAAACTCGTTCTTGTTTTGTTTTGTAGGACAGCGAGAGCAGACAACCCGGGCACTGCCTTGTCTTTTGTCTCTCAAACTGAGCTTGATCTGTTGGAGGAGGTGGAGGAGGCCCTCAGCGGAGGTAAACTTTACTCTCAGGCGTGTCGTTATTTCCCACTGCTCTAAAAGGTGGGTGATAATGTAATTACCTGTGTGTGTCTCTTTATCTGCCTGTCTGTTACCAAAACATCTCAGGAACTTCTGGATGAGTCTCAGAAAGTCATCTTTGGTTGTGCGTCTACAACTGATGAGCTTTAGGAGTCAGTCTGCAGCTAATAAACATTAGCAAATGCAAAAATGACTGTAGCGTCATTTTTAAAGAAACTGAAGCACAGTTTAGTGTGGTAGTAGCTGAGGGTCATTAACACATTCTGAGCACTAACTGTTGAAAACTTTGACACGTACGGCAGTGGGAAAGATGCATTTCTTCAAATAATTTGTTGAAGTTTTTTTTTTGTATTTAGGTCATTCTTTTTGAGATTAAGTTGTTTGGGCTGAACAGGAAATCCACTATGTTTATGATGTTTATAAAGCATTATTTTGGCTTAAAAAAGCTCTTGTATACTTTTTGGGCGGCTGTGGCTGAGTGGCTAGAGCAGTCGTCCTCCAATGCAAGAGTTGGGGGTTCGAATCCACCAGCAGTCACATGTTGAAGTGTCCCTGGGCAAGACACTGAACCCCTCATTGCCTCTGATGTGTGTCCCATTGGTGTCTGAATGTGATAAAGCTCTGATTAGTCTCTTTAGAATGATTTGTTCATTTAGCTTTGTAGAGATCTAGTATAGAGCTGTATGAATGGGTAAATGAGGACACAGATTGTAGTGTAAAGCGCTTTGAGTATCTTGATCAGATAGAAAGGCACAATATAAGTACAGTCCATTTACCATTCTTGGTAATTCCACCAAATAAACAGCAACCATATTAGTTTTAACTGTTAACAAGAGTGTGTTTACTTTGTTTTTAGACAAAGCTGATTCTGTTCTCATGCCGTACGAGTTCAAGATGGAGGAGATTGAAAGCTTCAGGTACAGGTGCAGGGTGAGTGTCTTGTTTGCACCAGATCTGTGTAAAACTACATAAATTACATTTTTCTGTGTATGTGGAGAACTGAATGGTTGAGCGCTAAAGAAGCTGAAACTCATGGAAGCCAAAAGAAGCAGAACACCAGCTAAAAGCTTCAAATGCAAAAAGACTGGTAGCTAGAAGTTAAAAGTAATAAAAAGCTAGACACAAGTAACAAATGCTAACTTAATGCTAAAAGTAGTAGAATGCTCTCCAAAAGTCAAATGTTAAAAGGTATCTAAATTAAAAGTAACAAAAGGCTACCTAGATGCTAAAAGTAGCAGAATGATAGCTAAAAGCTCAAAGTAGCATAAGAAGACAAAAGAAAAGCAAGTGTCCTGAAGGAGGTTTTAAAAAGAATGATTTTGAAAAAATAAGAGATCCTTGTGTATTTCTGAGGAATTACTTTGTTTAAAAAAAAACTATTTAGAAAACTGTAAAATTTACACAAATCTAAAGCAGCCATTGTCTGAATGAGCTGAACGTTTTGACTTATGAACTACTTGCTGAAGACGTTGAACTGCAAATGGGACAAACAGGAAAATCAAAGTGTAAATGCTTAATTTGACACAAATAAAAACTTCTTTCATGTCTTAATGTGCAGCACGATGCGATGGTCTGAATGTGTATCAGATCCACGGTGTGGTCAAAGTTGTATGAATCTGTTTGCAGTTGAACGGTCTTATCGATGCAGCTTTGTCTCTGTAGGATGCGATGCGTGCTGTGACAAAGCAGGCCGTGAAGGAGGCCAGACTGAAAGAGATCAAACAAGAACTGCTGAACTCGCAGAAACTCAAGGTGAGGTCTGCTCAGTGAGAACTCCAAAGAGTTTGGATGTGTTCACACTAAAGGGTTCTGCTGTCACACAGACATATTTTGAAGACAACCCCAGAGATTTCCAGCTGCTCAGGCACGACAAAGACCTTCATCCTGCTGTCGTCAAGCCTCACATGAAGAATGTGCCTGATTATCTCAGTAAGACATGAACACGGTTAATTATCAAACAGCAGACAGCTTTCTCACTAGATACACTGAAGGCTGTTACAACTAAAAGTGAAGCACTTGTTACCAAAGTTGCAAAGGTAGATTTATTTTAATAGGTAAAGTCTTAATGATAATGTACAATTATATGTGCCTGTGTTTTTGTAGACAAAACATATTTATGTACACAGTTGAAAAAGTTCAGCTGTATCAAATGAGAACAGTGTCAAAGAGTCCGACTCATGTGAAGGCACATCCTAACAACCGTAGACATTTGAAAAATGAAAACACTGATGCATTGACTGTTTGAGTGTTTCTGCTTCATTGTATTGTTCAGAATGAAGCAGTTTAGTTAAACTAATTCATCACTTTCATTTATTACCTGCAGTTCCTGAGACCCTGAGGGGCGCAGTGAATCCTTTGTCAAGAAAAAGGAAGATGAGGAGCGAATCCAAAGTAGAGGGACCCATCACAAGCAGATTTAAGGTTAGTCTCGAGTTTTAAAAAACGGCGTTGCAGTTCTTTGATCTGAATGTACAGAGCAGGGAATCATTTATTTGATCCCCTGTTGATTTTGTAAGTTTGTTCAACTACCGTATTTTTAACCATATAAGTCGCATCTTTTTGCATCAATTTGCAAGTCCTGCGACTTATACACTGAAGTGACTAATATACGCTTTTCCCCCATATTTATAACCAAACTTTTGGCTGAGATCTGACGATTTAATTCATTCTGACATGAAAAATATTGAACACTACCATTTTCAGCCACTAGAGGGCCCTTGTGCCCTATGGCAAGCCAAGTGTCTCATTAATAGGTAAAAGTGGCTATTAATGAGACACTTGGCTTGCCATAGAAGCCACCTTCGTCTTGCTCCAGAACTCTTGGAGCAAATGTCAAATCAGCTGCATTTCACCGCACTGCCCTGGCGAAATGCAGCTGATTTGACCAATAAAGTGCAATTATTAAGGAAAAGTTAGACAGAGCCACACATTTAATATAATGTAGAGCAAACAAATAATTGTTTTTAAGTGTTAATCTTGTTAAAATCCTCCTGTGCGTGCTCCCGTGGCCACCATTTGGCAGCCATCAATTTTTGGCACAACACCGGCCCACGTTTCCGGGTTGTCAGCAGTGACGCATAATAGATGTGACTTATACAGTGAAGCAATGTATTTGTTTTGTTTTGTTTTTTTCACTTTATTAGACATATTTGGACTAATGTGACTTATACGGCAGAAAGTACGATACAAATAAATGAGCAGTCTAGTTTGTATGGTAGTTTTGTCTTAATGGAGACAGACTGAACATCAACATTCAGACTGATTTGAATTCCATTGAGTCACATAGTTGTGGTCTTTATGACCTGCCCAGTATTCTGGCTCCTACAGAGTGGATATATACACATGGAGCACACGGATTACATTTAATCTATTTCAGACACTTCTCAGTTCAACTCGTAAGGTGGATAAAGCCCACTTGCCCATAGAATCACCTTTGTTCCCATTTTTGGACATTTGTTATGATGCGTAACCATGACAACAAGGTGATTTTCTACAACTGGGAGCTACTGATTTACATCTCAAAAGCGCAAATAATATCTCAACTACAGCCTCAAATCACAAAGGAGTTGAAAAGGAGGTGCCATGGATGCATTACAGTCTACCTGGAGGTGGTGCCTGACTGTTGAGACCTTGGAGGTGGCAGGAAACACAGCTCGTGACAATGGGAGGACCGACCCTGCAGTTAAGTCCACGGTGACGAGGGGCTTGGCAGGCTGCTGGGAGGAATGGCCATTGCTTGGGGAGGAGTTCTGCCCAGCATTCAGGCAGTCCTGCTGCCCAAGAGGACCGAGAGGTCTACTGGGTCTGGGTGGACGGATCGACATCTGCAACCAGTTTCTTCGGATCCGCTGTGGGACGGATTGCTGCAAGAGATCTTTCCTGCCCACAGCCATCAGCATCTAGAACTCTAATGAAACCAAGATGAGCTACAACAACAGTTAATTTTCCTATGGGATTAATAAAGTATTTTTGAGTTTGAATTGAATTGAATTGAATTGAATTCCAACCTCCCCTACCAGCATGGGCAGGACCAGTGAGCTGTCAAAGTCAGACACATAATAGCAGATTAATCTGGGAGGTGGGTGGATTACAAGACCATCAGCAAGAAGCTTGGTGAGAAGGTGACAACTGTGAATATTTGGACATAAAAAAAAGTACAGATAACCATCAATCTCTCTCAGTCTGGAGAAAAGATCTTCCTCATTGGCTGAGGAGGAGGATGATGAGAAATGTTAAAGAGCATAGCAGGAGCTCGTAAATGATCCGTAGTTAGAACCACAGTCTCTGGTAACACTACTGTCATGGTGCATTGTCCCTGCTGCACCCTCTACATCCTCTGCTCCAGAAGGCCCACCTTGTTAACCAAATGATTCAGAGAAGCTCGACAAAAATTGCTGTGGTCAAAAACAAAACTGAGCTGTTAGGCTCAATCTGTCATGTTTGAAAGCCTGGCTCAAACACCGCTGTCATAGACGAGCACGGAGGTGGAGACATTATGCTTTGAGGCTGTTTTTCTGCTGTGATGACATCACTGTATGGAGGGGCCAATGGATGGAGCCATGTACTGTTAAACTCTTCGACGATAACTTTTTTTTCTTCTGCTGGAATACTGAAGGTGGGTCATGCATGGGTCTTCCAGCAGGACAAAGAGCCGAAACGTACAAGCCAGGTAACAACGGAGTGGCTAAAGAAAAATCTCACTAAGGTCATGGAGTCGCCTTGCCAGTTTCCAGACTTGATTTTATAAAAAAAATCTGTAGAGGGAGTTGATCTATCAAGTTGCCAATCAGTAGATATAAAAACCCTGAAGGGTTTGGAGTTTCTGTGAAGATGAATGAGCTCAGAGATGTGTACAACAAAACTGGTGACAAGAAACATCTTCATGATTAAATCAAATAAAGCTGCAACGACATATTGTCTTTATTTTATCTCAGAACTTTTAGCTGAAATTCTGTTTAAAATCAACAGGGGGTCAAATATATCTTCTCCACTGGAACGCTTTGTTACAGTAGCTCATGATGGTTTGACATATTTGTAGTTTTTACATTTGATTAAATTAAACCACACATGGGACAATTTTATGGGCTTTTTTTTTTCAAAGTCTCATTTTATTATTTCATAGACTTCTTTAAGTAAATGTCTTTGGTATTTGAAATAACCTAATTTAGTATTTTGATTAATTTTATGGTGGACTCAAGGAACTCTAGATTCAATATGTTGCATTTTGTGCATCTAACAGTCGAAATGTGCTCTGTTCCTGCCACTTTACATTTAATATGTCTTTAATTATAACGTTTTATGTACATTTATCAAATAAATTAGTTTAAGATTTCTGAATTTTATATAAATTTAATTTTTTTTGTCTAACAGAAGAGCTCCTCGAGAAGAAATCCACTGAAAAGTTTCCGGTATACTGGACGGAAAAAAAAAGGAGCCAAAGCTTCATCATAGCTGCTGGACAGGATGTTCATGTGGATCAGACCTGAGTGTTGCACATTACAGGCTGTCTGCAGGAAAATGACTGGGCTTCAGACCCATGTCCACATGAGACACAAAGAAAAGAAGACGTATCTGGATGAAGCTAGATGGACAACAGACAGAAACAGTCTGAACTTTAGTCGAATCCATCTAGCTTTTATATAACACATTATTCTGATCATGTGTAAATGTTTATTGTACTGTTTTTATTTTTCTCAAGCTGTCTGTAGTTCTAAACATGAAAATGCTTTTTTTTTTTTTTGTCTTAAAATAAATATTTAGAAAATCCGACCTGGTGGTTTTGTTTTATTAAAGTTTTCCTTCTGTTCATTTGGGGTAGCTACAGCCGACCATCTGCCTCCCTCTCCCCAACGTTCTCCTCGTCACACCAACCCTCTGAACTCTAGCCATGAACCTTCTCTGCTCTTCCTCTTTTCCTCATCCTCATTCTTTGAAAAATACATCCAGTCTCCTTAATTTTCACCTCCAGATCACCCACTCTAAGGCCCTCAGAGTTACAGTGTATCACAAAAGTGAGTACACCCCCTCACATTCCTGCAGATATTTAAGTATATCTTTTCATAAGACAACACTGACAAAATGACACTTTGACACAATGAAAAGTAGCCTGTGTGCAGCTTATATAGCAGTGTAAAATTATTCTTCCCTCAAAATAATAATAATAATAATGTCATCACAATGTCAGCACTGTATGTTTCCATACAATGGCGAAATTAGTCTCTGCATTTAACCCATCCACCACCAGGTGGTGCAGTGGGCAGCTATTGAAAGCGCCTGGGGGACATTTTGGGGATGAGACGTGCTGCCCAGAGACGCCACGTGATGTGCAGTGACTGGGGATCGAACCTGGGACTTTCGGGTCCCAAGCTGGCTGCCCTGCCTCTACACCATCTCGGCCCCCAATAACTCTATACAGCCATTAATGTCTAAACCACCAGCAACAAAAGTGAGTACACCCCTAACAGACTACACCCTAATGTCTAAATTGAGCACTGCTTGTCATTTTCCCTCCAAAATGTCATGTGACCCGTTAATGTTACCAGTGTTGCCAGATTGGGCAGTTTTTATTCTGATTTTGCGGGTAAAAATTGCTTTGGGCAGGTTGGGATAATTTGGGTGGATTTGGAGTCAGATTGGCAGTTTTTGAGTTAAGCTATTAAACACATTTCAAACAATCATTCATCATTATTTCATAGCAAAGCTCCCCTGACTTTTCTCCATCTGCCAGGGCGTTCACAACAGAGAACTGGTGAGGTAGTTTCAGTAGACACCTCAGTGAGTGGGCTGATCTGTTGCAGCCGTACGTCGGAGCGGCCGCCATATTGGATGTGGCAGAACTGCCGGTCAACTGATAAAAGGAAATGCACTGAACTTCATAAAGCACCATTCTACAAAGTGTTTTATGTTAATGCCTGTCATTCACACACATACATTTGGAAAACAAACAGGCACCAATGCTGTCAGCATTGCTGCAGAGATTGAAGAGGTGGAGGGTCAGCCTGTCAGTGCTCAGACCGTATGCCGCACACTACATCAAACTGGTCTGCACGGCCATCATCCCAGAAGGAAGCCTCTTCTGAAGTCTGTACACAAGAAAGCCCGCAAACAGTTTGCTGAAAACGTCAATAAAGGACATGTGTAGTGATGTAGGGACAGCTTTCGCTGTAACGTACTACTAATTAATTATTCTTAAAGCTAGTTCAAGCACAAAGAATATTAATTGTTCAATTACAACGGATTCTTTCTTTTTCAAGTTAAGTTTCTTCCATGTGACCAAGATAACTTGTGGAGTGGAGTGGTAATTGGTGATATGAGACGCCATTTTATCTTTGACCCATCAGAATAAATGCGGTCATTTATTTAACAGAATCAAAATTTAACATCAAACATGTACACATTGATTTGCTGATCTGTTTCTGATTAATAAACTTGGCACGATTTACTAAAAAAGA
Organism: Nematolebias whitei; assembly: GCF_014905685.2. Classification (NCBI taxonomy): domain Eukaryota; kingdom Metazoa; phylum Chordata; class Actinopteri; order Cyprinodontiformes; family Rivulidae; genus Nematolebias; species Nematolebias whitei. The sequence continues at coordinate 14,221,800 of NC_056515.1, forward strand.
CAACAGAAGATTACTGATTGAGACTGATTCATCTCTGAAGGCATCTAGCTTGATTTACTGGCGTGGAAGTTTAAAGAAAAGGAATAGATTTAAAGAGGAGGTTTGGATGGATGAAAGTTATGTGTTGAACCAGAAAATGGCACCCTTCCTCCAAATCCAGCTCAGCCCTCCTGTACACTTCAGGGCGTGCAATGACTTTCTTACCTTAGCAGAGGATACATCCACTCTGGAACATATGTCCATTGGTACGCTCCCTTTTCAGCGTCTCCAGTCAGAATGGCTGGGGTCGTCAGAAGTCGTTCAACAGAATAAGCTTCCTTAGAAGTTGAGCATTTACTGCTCGGGTTGAGTCACAGCCGAGGCAGGCTGTGACTACGCTGGAATGGACGGACACTTGGCACATGGTCAAATCCATCAGCTATTTTGTTCAGCTGTAAGACTCCATCAGACTGAGTCTCATCTTCGACTGAAAGTTCCAGGAAGACTGGAAAGCCTCGGAAGACTGGAAAAGACTTTGAAGACTTGGAAGACTGAATAGTTCCAAGAAGTGTTGTCTTTTAAAGGGTATCCACTTCCTGTCACTTGGTACTTCCTGATTGGTTGAAACAACCAGCAGGGGTGTAGTTTTAGTGATGTCAGAGGGTTATTAGGAGTCAGTAGACAGCAGAAATGTTTTAAGAACGGTTAGTACAGACAATAATATTTTGAAGAAGTGAGACAGCAGGTGCCAGCTAGTTCTTATTTACTGTCTAATGCCCCTTTTCCATTAGTACCTGTTGTACCGGTACAGCACGGCTCTACTCTACTCGGTACAGTACAGGTTGTGTTTCCATTATGCTTTCAGTACCGGTTCCAGTGGGTGGGGTTCAAATTGATGTCACCACCTCTCACCAGCTGGTGGCGCTGAGACGCAGAAACTGTTTTCAGTACAGGTTGAGAATTTATGTTATTTTGAAGTTGTGTGTATGTATGTATGCATGTATGTACATGTGTATAAATATATATATATATATATATACACACATATATATATATTTATACACACACACAAATATATATGTACACACATATGTGTATATATATATATGTGTATATATATATATATATATATATATATATACACACACACA
>NC_056515.1:14223029-14243679 GCF_014905685.2 Nematolebias whitei
TATATATATATATATATATATATATATATATACACACACACACACATATATATATATATATATCATATGTAATATATATATATCACATATGTATATACACACAATTATGTATATATATGTATATATATATACACATATGTATTTATATAAATATATATGTATTTATATATACACATATGTATTTATATACATATATATGTATTTATATATATTCATATATATTTATATACATATATATGTATTTATATATATTCATATATATTTATATACATATATATGTATTTATATATATACATATATATTTATCTGTATATATTTATAGATATAAATAAATATATGTATATAAATTAAAACTCTGATGAACCAGATTCTACAAAAACATTACATTTAAATTTTTATAGGTTTTCATCATCATTTGATGTATTTGCACTCATTGTGTCTACTTTTAATGTTCATTTTAAATGTGTGGTGTCCGTCCTTGTTCACATATATACATTTTATTTTTAGCTTTGCTTTAAAGTTCTTGTTTTGTGATTTGTACATTTGTGAGTTAAAATAAAGTTGAACTGAAGGTCGTCTCTTTAAACATATTTGAGGGAAATATTTCTGAGATCCAAAAGTTTTGTGTCTTTTTATGATTTTCAGCTGAGTTAACAGTCATTAAAGTGAAAACAGGATTTCATGATGAAGCTGGCACCGTTTATTTATTAATTTTTTTTATTCTTCAACGCTAAAATATATATATATATATATATATATATATATATATATTATTTTTTTATGACGATCCTCTCCTCCGGAGACAGGACGGGCAGGCTCATCTTCCCAGCTCCGAGCTCAGCTGGTGACTCACAGAGGCTGTTCCAAGGCTCCAGCCGCACGTAATCATGAAGACCCGACCCGCGCAGACAGGCGGACAGAGACGGGTCTGCGACAAACGGTGGAAGCGATTTTAAAAAACATTTACGTGTAAAAAAAATAATAATAATTTTTAAATCGCTTCAGCAATTTTTTAAAACATTTTTTGTATAAAAACAAAATATTTTATTTAAAAATCGCTTCCACCATCCGCCTGACTGCCGGGTGGGATCGGGATTCAGCCTTCATGATTACGCACGGCCGGGGTCTGGCAACGTCCATCTGCGAGTCCCCATCTCCAGCTTTGCTGTGACCAGCAGAGCTCTGAGCACACAAGGATGGTATCCGGAACCCGAGCCTCCGAGTCGGCACATCGAAGGATCTTCCGCGGTGACCAGCTGAACTTGGATCCGGGGAGATGACGCTCTGCCCGGCCTGGCGCTCCGAGGCTCCGGAGGGAGGATCGGGGTACACCAGCAGAGCTCCATCCAGCTTGCTCTAAATTATGTTGTCGGCTACCAAGTACAAAAAATGCCAGCACATCAACATTAGACCAAGATGTTGTCAGTATTGTTTTAAAAATCTTTAAAAATAAGTCCAGCCGCTGCTCCAGTCCAAGAAATTGCAAATGGCAGATTATTGTCATGCGCGTAGCCAGGGGGGGTTCGGGGGGTTCGAACGAACCGCCCACTTTGCCAATGAAGTCCCACCTACAACTTCCGCGAGATATAGAACTGCGAGGTGAAGACGACGTTCACTCTGTCCTGGCTTGGAAGGCAACACGGTGGATTCAAACGGTAAAATTACATTGTGGTTTTTGATTCAACTGTTCGTGTATTTAAAGTAGTACCGTTTGCGGGCTTAGTTTGCATTTATGTTGTTAGAGTTAAGGAGTGGTACTGTGCCTTTAAGAGGATGACGTCTTTCATTCTTCTTCGGTGTTTTTTTTTTTTTTTTGTGTATGTTCGGGCGGGACTCGGGAGTACCGAAGTGTTCGTTCGTGTCTGGGATGAGTTCTGAATAGAAGACTGGACACACACGCTATTCCCCTCTCAGTGTGTTGCTCTTTCTCCACTCACAACCGCCTATTTGGTAACACAGATTTACCTCACACAGCAGTGTTTTAACTAGCTAGCTAATTAGCTTGTTTACACATTTGAAGTTATGTGTACCACCGCCAATGAACCAATCAGAGTAGTCCTACAGGTCCACTTTTTCTTCAAACGAACCGCCCCTCATAAAATCCTGGCTACGCCTATGATTGTTTTGAAAAGTTTCTGAAGTATCCAGTGACTCCGCCCCTGACTCCGCCCCCGACCAATCAGTGACCGACAGTGTTCTGACATCACGTTTTTGTACCTCTTCGTACTGGTTAGAATCACAGAGCCATGGGTACTGAAAATAGTAACGGGTGCTAAATACCGGTACTAATGGAAAAGCCTCAGAACCGGGCCAAGTAGGGTCCAGTCGGCCCGTACCGGTACTAATGGAAAAGGGGCATAAGAGTTTTAAAAACAAGGCACTTCGTTCTCATAACTTGTCTCTGACTTTCGTCCTCAAATCCACTACTCCTCATTCAGACAGAAGACTAAATGCACACTTACTTTGTAAATAGACATTTAACTGTATGATCCAAGTCTAATGAGGTTTCAAAATCATTAATACTGTTTCACAGTTGATTTAGATGAGTGGTTTACTTCAACATTTAGAAATTGTATGAACTCAACACACTTTTGATTATCAAGATATTGTAAAATAGTTAATGATAATATAAAAAAGAAGAGTGTTCTTTCAATTGATTAATTCAGGATACAATTAAATAGTCTCTTGATGAGATAATTTGTATTTCTGGATTCAAATCAATGAAATAACAGTTCCTGCCCCCTGAAGGTCTTCAGAGACAGATTGATGTTGGAGGTCTAGTTCACTACACATGGATTACTGGAACCATGTCCTATGGTCTGATGAGACCAAGATTAATTTGTTTGGTTCAGATGGTCTCAAGCATGTGTGGCGGCAATCAGGTGAGGAGTACAAAGATAAGTGTGTGATGCCTACAGTCAAGCATGGTGGTGGGAATGTCATGGTCTGGGGCTGCATGAGTGCAGCAGGTGTTGGGGAGTTACATTTCATTGAGGGGCACATGAACTCCAATATGTACTGTGAAATACTGAAGCAGAGCATGATACCCTCCCTCTGGAAACTGGGTCGCAGGGCAGTGTTCCAGCATGATAATGACCCCAAACACATCTCTAAGACAACCACTGCTTTACTGAAGAGGCTGAGGGTAAAGGTGATGGACTGGCCAAGCATGTCTCCAGACCTAAACCCAATAGAACATGTATGGGGCATCCTCAAGTGGAAGGTGGAGGAGTGCAAAGTCTCGAATATCCCCAGCTCCGTGATGTCGTCATGGAGGAGTGGAAAAGCATTCCAGTGGCAACCTGTGAAGCTCTGGTAAACTCCATGCCCAGGAGAGTTAAGGCAGCTCTGGTAAATAATGGTGGCCTCACAAAATATTGACACTTCAGGAACTTTCACTAAGGGGCATACTCACTTTTGTTGTCTGTGGTTTATACATTAATGGCTGTATATTGAGTTATTTTGAGGGAAGAATAAATTTACACTGCTATATAAGCTGCACACAGACTACTTTTCATTGTGTCAAAGTGTTATTTTGTCATTGTTGTCCTATGAAAAGATATTTTTAAATATCTGCAGGAATGTGAAGGGGGTACTCACTTTTGTGATACACTGTAATTGAAGCAAAGTGCTTCCAGTATGATTCTTGGCATGTATGGAACATGACATTTGTTTGTCTCTGTGTCGCTGTGACGGACTGGAGACCTGTCCAGGGTATCCCCCGCCTCTCACACAGTGACCCCCACAACCCGACAAAGACGAAGCGAGTAAAGATGATGGCTGGCCAACTTGGACTAGAAGCAATCTGAGGTGAATTTGTCACAAAGGTTTGTAAAGAGTTAATTATGGAACAGACGGGACATCTGTCCATCATGGACATATGGAGACAACCATTCATACCTAGGGACAATTTAGTCTCCAATCAGCCTAACATGCATGTTTTTGGTCTGTGGGAGGAAACCGAAGTATCCAGAAAAAAGCAGAGAACATGCAAGCTACCCAGAAAGATCCCTGGCTGGTATTGGATCCAGCAACCTCACAGAGAAGCGGGAGCTCTACCAACTGATCCACCATGCCACCCACAGACGGGCCATATGAGACGTAAAGGAGAATACAACCAGTGGATTCAAAGAGCCAAGGCTGATTTTAACCCTTAAAACTATAGTGTGCTTGTTTTCTGCACAGCTTGTCAGTGTTTGGTAAATATACAAAGGTGGAAACGGTACTGAAAATGTGTACTCAAGTACAGTTACACTGCTTAAATTGTACTCAATTACAAGTAAAAGTACTAGTGTTAGTGTTAGTAGTGTTGTACTTAAGTAAAACTACAAAGGGCTCTTCTCAAAAACTACTCAGAGTATTAATTACTACCTAAAGTCAGAAAAGTCAAACTAATAATCCACACATACAAACAATAAAAAAGCAATATATTACATATTACAGATAGCTGTAAAACCTCGTATACCACAATATGTATTATTGTAGCAGTCTTGTAAGCTGCTATCACCAGAGATCAAACACAGTTTGCATCTGGATATGGTCTTCTTTTCGCCCTCTGCACATGAAACATTCCTCCAGGTACAGCCACGGGCACTCAGCCTTTACCTTGTCATTTTCTCTGTTGACAGTGTTGTCCTCTGTCTCCATTTTGGCTCTTTCTCCAAACCTTTGGTCCATAAATGACTCCCCACTCTACGGAGTTGTCCTTTGATTTATGTCATAGGTAATTAGCACGTTTGCAACTTATTGGCTATACAAAGATGCATGTGAACGGTTTGAATATTAATTCAAATTGTGGATGTACTCAGTAGCAACTTCTGATTTTAAAAGTAGTCTAAATTGTACTTAAATATGAGTAAAATTACACACTTGAAAGAAATACTCATAAAAGTACAAGTACCCAAAAAATCTACTTAATTACTGTAACGTGAGTATTTGTAATTCATTACTTCCACCCCTGTAAAATATGATGTGACATACGGCTGCTCAGACTGTTGTTCTGTGAATAACTGGCACATTATAGCTTTCAGTGACCTGGTTGAATCGACTAAAAAACATCCAAAACAAAAAGAAACTCACCAAGCAGCATTCTGGTTGTCCACTCTAATGACAGAACAGACATTTTTATTGATAGATATTCTGATAAACCATTCACTACAAATATCCTGATGCATGCTCAATAATCCAGGTAGAAAAATCTAAAATCCTTCAGAAGGCACAGACCCAGCTGCTGAATGAACGGGTGAGACAGACCAATTTTACTACTGAGGCCTTGAAGGCCAAAGAAGAGCACATTAAACAGAAACTAACAACGTGTCTAGATCAGACCACACTTCAGCAAGTGATGGACTGTACAGATCAGGCACGCTTAGCACAGCATGTCAAGTCCAAGACTCGACAACAAAACAAGTTTAACGTACTAATAACTCATCAACACCAGCACTATTCCAATAACAACACATTCAGTGTAGGACAACACTCCAGTAGTCAATTACATGCCAGGGAGACAGAAAAGTGGGTGAAGAATTTATCTGACAGACAGCTCACCCAGCCAGAGACAGAGATTCTTGTCAGGGGACTGAACTTTGTGGTTGCACCAAGTAGACTTCCTCTGGTGGAGATGATCACAGCCACAGAATCAGCCATCCGCAACAACAAAATTAAAGAGGCTGAAGCAGAACAGCTCAGAATCAAAGTTTCAGCCTGCCTCAGCAATGCCAAACCACCACCTTCCAACATCAGTAGAGAGGAGAGGGACGCACTCACCACTCTTGGCAAGGAAAAAAACATCATCATTCTCCCAGCAGACAAAGGAAGGTGCACAGTGATTTTGAACCAGAAAGACTATCATGAGAAAGTTATGACACTCCTTAGTGACTTAACCACTTATGAACCTCTGAAAAGAGATCCAGGAAGTGGTTACAAGAAGAAATTGATAGATTGCCTGAAAATTTTGGAGCAGGACAAGGCTATTGACCGTTTTCTGTACCACAGACTGTACCCAGGGGAGGCCACACCTAGTCTGTATGGTTTACCTAAAATCCACGAACAAGGTGTACCTTTAAGACCAATTGTTAGTATGATTAACTCTGTCACTTACAATGTTTCCAAATATCTGGCGTCTGTACTCATCCCTTTAGTTGGCAGCTCAAAACACCACATACAGAACACCATGGACTTTGTGGATAAGGTGAGGGATGTCATCATGGAGACTGATGAAACAATGGTCTCTTTTGATGTCACATCACTCTTTACATGCATTCCTGTTGATGATGCAGTAGAGGTGGTCAGTTTAAAATTAAAATCAGACACCACTATGAGCAGCAGGACCACGCTTTCCACAGAACAACTGTGTCAACTCTTGAAACTGTGCCTGCAGTCAACCTACTTCACATATGGGGAGCAATATTATAGGCAGAAACATGGGTGTGCTATGGGGTCTCCAGTTTCTCCTATTGTTGCCAACCTGTACATGGAGGAGGTAGAAAAGAGAGCCTTGACGTCCTTTTCAGGGACACCACCAAGTCATTGGTTCAGGTATGTTGACGACACCTGGGTTAAAATCAAATCTCAGGAAGTCCAACATTTTACTGACCACATCAACTCTGTGGATAAATACATCAAGTTCACACGAGAAGATGAAAAAAATGGCAAGTTGGCTTTCTTGGACTGTGAGGTCTCAGTCTCTGATAGAGGACATTTGCAAACTGAGGTGTACCACAAACCCACCCACACAGACCAGTATTTGCAGTTTGACTCCCATCACCCTTTGGAGCACAAGTTAGGAGTCATCAGGACTCTGTATCACAGAGCAGACAGCGTCCCCACTAGCTCAGGAGCCAGGCAGAAGGAGAAATCCCACACAAAACAGGCTCTAGAGCAATGTGGATATCCTAACTGGGCCTTCCTGAAAGCAGAGAAGAAACCCAAACAGGACTCCAGTCAGTCAACAGGTGAAAAGGAGGAACTCAGACCCAGACCAGTGGTCATTCCATATGTTGAGGGAGTATCAGAGAAACTGATACGTTTATTTTCTAAACATAACGTCCCAGTGGCTTTTAAACCCCAAAATACATTACGGCAAAGACTGGTTCATCCCAAAGATCCAGTCCCCCGGCACAAACAGAGTAATGTTGTGTATGCTGTTCAGTGTCAGGAGGGCTGTGATCAGTCTTACATCGGGGAAACTAAACAGCCACTGGCCAAAAGGATGGCCCAGCACAGAAGATCAACATCATCAGGCCAGGACTCTGCGGTCTACACTCATCTCCAGGCCAGCGGTCACTCTTTCAGGGATGAAGATGTTCACATCCTGGACAGAGAGGAACGATGGTTTGAGAGAGGAGTAAAGGAGGCCATCTTTGTGAAAAGAAACCGTCCATCATTAAACAGGGGTGGAGGCCTCCGGGTTCAACTGTCCCCCTCTTACAATGCTGTGATTGCTAGTATCACTCAGCCCTCTGTGAATAGTAAACAGCCATCAGTGTGTTAATGATCCATTGTTGGACTGATGGTCCTTCTTGAGCATGTGATCAGCTGGTTTGGTTGTCAGCAGCAAAACTGGTTGATCCACTCTGAGAAGGTGCTATTTAAGAGACTGGGCTGAATACAGCTCCTCAGAATGAGGAAGTCTCTCGGATGAGAGACGAAATGTTTCTACATTTTTTTGTTGTTTTGCTTTGTTTTGTTTTTTTGAATGTCCAGAGGACCAGATTTAACTTTTTTAGACATTCACTACAAACATTTAGCCAAAAAGGGCAGTGAGGCTGCAGCCTCAGTCTACCCATGTCTTATGTTGTTTGTTTGTGTTTCTTTGGACGGCTGTACTGAAATGAAATTGTGTGGTGTTTTTTGTTTAATGACAATAAAAACATTCTGATTCTGAAAAAAACAAACATTTTCTAATATCCCAGAGGACAGCTGTTAAGGGATTTTAATAAGCAGCTGAGGGGCCTTTTTTTCTCCTCACAACATCCAAGTTGTTGCTGGTCACAGCACATTCAGCTCCAGCAGTCTTCAACAGAATGGATGAAGATTGCTCAACGTTTCAAACCAGCATTCGTTTTTTTCCGATTTTTACAAACACAAACTAAAAATACTTTTATTCTAAATGCTTTGAAACAAAGTTAACCTTTGACCATTTGCACTCTCGGTGAGTTTTGTGAATAAATAAATATATTACGATGGTATTTTAGAAAACTTTAATATAAAATGTGCTCAGCAGTTCAGGATGACAGGTTAAACCGAGGCCAGCAGTGGGAAGCCTTGAAAGAAACAAATACATGTTCAAACTAAAACAGTTTGACATGGAGCCGATCAAACGTGTGCTGTAGTTTCTGCTCTGCAGATAAATTCAGAGTTGAAGTTTTTATCAAAATATTTACAGTATTTTTTGCAAACTTGCTAAAAAAAACGCATCCCTTCCAGTCACACAAGATGTGAAAACTATGTGAAGCTTGTCAAACTTGTGGTTAATGAGGACTTGTGTATAGATGGGTAATAATGGATTGACGTGTGGTAATCAGTCAATACTGTATTCAAAGTGATAGTCCTGTGTGGGCTCTGAGTCCATGTTGATGCTGTCGAATGGGTTCTCTGTCCAGCTGTCCACAGGGAACCAGGAGTCGTACCAGGAGGTGGTTCTTTTGGTTTCAGGTGGTGTGGTGGTAGTTGTGGTGGTTGTGGTTGTTGTAGTTGTAGTAGAGGTTCTGGCTCGAAATCTCTGCATTCTGCGTAAACGCATGAGCCGCAGCCGCCTGAGTCGTTCTGCATTCTGAGCACTGGCATGAGCGTCCGTCCCTGCAGAGGTGCTGGTGTCGGCTGTGATGCTCGGCGTAGTTGCTTTCACCATCTTTGGTTTGGTGACCAGTCGTATGGGCCTGTTCCCGTTGAGTGCCATGATTTGCTTTATGCGGTCCCAGTTGGATTTGGCTAAGGTGAAGCTGCAGGACGTGGCTCCGGTGTCGTAGCCCACCATGCAGAGCCGTGTCTGCGGAGTGTGTCCATCTGCTTTGGCTGTCACCTTGTACTCACCTGGATTCAGCAGCCGCCAATAATCCCCACCAGCAGCTAAAATCAACAGTCAGGGGGTCACTAGTTAGACTCATACAACTAATATGTGAAGTTAAATATAAAAATATATTCTGAATTTTGAAAAAGTTGGGACTTGTAAAATATAAATAAAAATAGAATGCAACGATTTGCAAATTTCTCAGACCCATATTTTATTTTACATAAAAAGTAGTAAGCAAATTAAATAATTAAACTAAGCAATTTTATCCTTCTTTAGGAAAAATAAGTTAAACTGTTATTTGATGGCAGCAACACATCTCAAAAATAACAGGACAGAGGCAAGAAGTGGCTGTAAAAGTGGGAACAACTGGACTCAGTCAGAAGACTGGGTTTAATAAAAGAGGCTGGATTCTTTGAGACGTGAAGACGGGCAGAGGTTCACCAATCTACAAGTGAAACAATTTCAGAATAATGTTTCTCAACATAAAATTGGAAAGATATTAAATATCCCATCATCTACAGTTCATAACATCTTCAACAGATTTTACACATCTGGAGAAATCTCTAAGCTCAAAGGACAAGGCCATGATCTTTGGCCCTCAAGGGCCACTGCATTGAAAACAGAATGTGTTCTGACATCACAGCATGGGTTTAGGAACACTTCCTCAAATCACATGAGGTTACTTGAACCATCAACAAGTGCTGGCTCAAGCTCTGTCATGAATAAAAGAAGCCACATCTGAACACCATCCAGAAACACTGTGGTCGTCTCTGGGCCGAAACTCCTGTAAAATGGACCGAAGAAAAGTAAAAAAAAAAAAAAACTGTTCTGTGGTGAGATAAAATCTTTTTCTTTTTTTTAAATGACGGATGCCACATCCTCTACAGCAGGGGTTCTCCAACTTTTTTGGGTTCAGAGACACCTTACAGGGGAGAAAAAGCTTCAGGGACCCCCTCATAACCCTCATGTTTGTTAAATAATTTTCTTCAATTTGTCTCTTTAATGCAATGGAAATATTTGTGTAACATAAATACTTAAGACCTGTTCTTTGATAGTGTTAATACAATTTTCATACTTTTAAACTTCCAAAAATGACAGTTATGAGAAAATTACCAGTATCAAAAACCTCTTTAAAACTTTTCCTATTCACATAATGAACATAATTAATGTATCACCACTTCTTTAAATTATCACAAAAAACTCTACATAAAACTGAACAGAATCAGAACAGCAGTAGTTGGACCAAGTAACAGGATTTCATTTGTAAACTGATCGATGCTGGAATGTAAATAGCGAGCCGGCGGGCAGGGTGGTCTGGGGGTCCTCTACCAGAAAATTTTGAATAAAGTAGATGTGATTTCCTGCATTTTTATGTATTTTAATGGGCTATTAAATGCACCGGTTCACGGACCCCCGGAGGTCCAGGGTCCCCAGTTTGAGAACCACTGCTCTAGAGAGAGTGACCATCCAGTCTGTTACCAGTTCACTGTTCAAAACAAGCCTTTCTGATGGTATGGAGGTGCATTAGTGCCATCACTAAAAACATTTGATGCAAAGTAAAACAAAGCAGAACTGTTGAACAGCTAGAATTCCATATCAGACAAGAACAGGACAGAACCCCCCTCTTAAAACTATAAACTTCTTTCATCATTTCTTAAAGGTAAAATGCTGCCCAGTGGTAAACTTGGCCCTATACCCACTTTTATTTACATGATTCAAAATTCCAATTCATCCATCCATCCATTTTCTTCCGCTTATCCGGGGTCGGGTCGCGGGGGTAGCAGCCTAAGTAGGGAGGCCCAGACTTCCCTCTCCCCAGCCACTTAGTCCAGCTCCTCTGGGGAAATCCCGAGGCGTTCCCAGGCCAGCCGAGAAACATAGTCCCTCCAGCGTGTCCTGGGTCTTCCTCTGGGCCTCCTCCCGGTGGGACGTGTCCGGAACACCTCACCTGGGAGGCGTCCAGGAGGCATCCTAACCAGATGCCCGAGCCACCTCAACTGGCTCCTCTCGACGTGGAGAAGCAGCGGCTCTACTCTGAGTCCCTCCCGGATGATCGAGCTTCTCACCCTATCTCTAAGGGAGAGCCCAGACACCCTGCGGAGAAAACTCATTTCGGTCGCTTGTATCTAAGATCTTGTTCTTTCGGTCACAACCCAAAGCTCATGACCATAGATGAGGGTAGGAACGTAGATCGATCGGTAAATTGAGAGCTTTGCCTTTTGACTCAGCTCTCTCTTCACCACGACAGACCTGTACAGCGCCCGCTTCACTGCAGACGCTGCACCTATCCGCTTATCGATCTCACGTTCCATTTTTCCCTCATTCGTGAACAAGACCCCAAGATACTTGAACTCCTCCACTTGGGGCAGGACCTCCTCCCTGACCCGGAGAGGGCACTCTACCCTTTTCCGGCTCAAGACCATGGCCTCGAATTTGGAGGAACTGATCTTAATCCCAGCCGCGTCGCACTCGGCTGCAAACTGCTCCAGCGAAAGCTGTAGATCACGATCTGATGAAGCCAATAAGACCACATCATCTGCAAAAAGCAGGGACGCAATCCTAAGGCCACCAAAACGGATCCCCTCAACACCTTGGCTGCGCCTAGAAATTCTGTCCATAAAAGTTATAAACAGAATCGTGACAAAGGGCAACCTTGGCAGAGTCCAACTCTCATAGGGAACAAGCCTGACTTACTGCCGGCAATGCGGACCAGGCTTTGACACCAGTCATACAGGGACCTAACAGCCCGTATCAAAGGGCCCGGTACCCCATACTCCCAGAGTACCTCCCACAGGGTTCCCCGAGGGACGCGGTCCAACACCTTCTCTAAGTCCACAAAGCACATGTAGACCGGTTGGGCAAACTCCCATGCACCATCCAGGACCCTGCTGAGAGTGTAGAGCTGGTACAGTGTTCCACGACCAGGACGAAAACTGCACTGCTCCTCCTGAATCCGAGGTTTGACTATCCGACGGATCCTCCTCTCCAGAACCCCCGAATAGACCTTATTCCAATTCAATTATTATTATTATTTTTTATATAATTGCTACAATTTTTTGTAGTTTAAACATTTGATATGTTTCCTACATTCCATTGGGAACTGCATTGATGTGATTTGCAAATCATTGCTGTTTATTTACATTTTACATCATGTCCTAACTTGTTCAGAATTGGTGTTGTATATTGTCTACATCATACCAGTTCTGACATCATGCTTCACTCCCTCCACAGATATTGTGGCATTAGGCAGCGGATTTCCCTCCACGTCTCTCACTACACCTTTTATTCCTCGATGCACCTGCAAAGAAATCACAAACTCTCAGCAGGATTCAGACTGAAAGTAAACTACAAAACATTTTAACGTTCACATAAAATGTCAGGGGTGTAAATATTTATGCAATCACATATTTGACATTAAATATTTTTATTAAATTTGTATTATTCTGCAGACCTTTAGTAGAACTTATTTTTAATCACTGTGATTGATTTATGACAGCAGGAAAAACCTAAAACATCCAAGGCACTGAATGCTTTTTATAGACACTGTAACTCTGCAACTTAACTTTTGGAGGTAACTCACTTTGGAAAACACAAAAATGTTGATAATTCAGCCAATTATCCAGATTTTAATCTCAAATGTGAGTTGGTTGTAGCTGATCTTACTTTAGAACTCTGAGAAGCAGCGGGTGAAAAGAACTTAATTTAAAGGTTTGCTTTTATGCTTTTTTTTAGACCTGTTTGGGAAAGATCATTTATAATGTCCTGCTACATAAAAATAAATTAGTCTTACTAGTACCTGAACCTACAGTATTTCTCTGACCAGTTCTTACTTGTTCCATGAAGGACAGCAGAGCCTCACGGTTGTTCTCCCACTCAAGAGGCAGCTCACTTTCATGGGGAAACTTGTCACAGCCGAGGAAAATAGAGAGCTCAAAGCAGTTAGTGTGCAGGTAGCTGAAGTCGTTCATACCTTTGGAAGAGAATGATGGAGAACTTTAGAGGAAATATGTCTATTTTTTTCCATCCAAGTTAGCATTCATGTTGTACTCAGAAGTTTTGGTCTTTGTCAGTCCTTCCCTGAAGATTTCTAAATGTTGGATAGTTAATAAATAAAAGCAACACTGAAGTTTTTATCTGAATTTGGCTCCCTGACTGGCCTTGATATGCAACCTTATCTTACCTGATCTTAATTTGCCTGGAAGCTCTGTAAACCTTCATGCTCTGCACAGTGATTTTCACAGTGATTTTTCTGGTTAGAGATTCATCAGCCTAACAGCCTCAGGGTAGAAGCTGTTCCTCAGTCTAGTGGTTCTACACTAAATGCTCCTCAACCTCTTTCCTGAGGGGAGTGGGGCAAAAAGTGTGTGTGCTGGGTGAGTGGGGTCCTTCATGATGCAGGTGGCCCTCTTTCTGCATCTAGAGGTGTAGATGTCTGTGATGGTGAGGAGACTAACTCCGACAGACTTCTGTGCAGCCTTCACCACTCTCTGCAAAGCTTTTCTTTCTGCAGCTGTGCAGCCTCCATGCCACACGTTGATGCTGGAGCACAAGATGCTCTCCACTGCACACCTGTAGAAGGAGGTGAGGACTGAGCTTCCCAGACCAGCTCACCTCAGCCGTCTGAGGAAGTAGAGTCTCTGATGAGCTTTCTTGATCAGGCTGGTGGTGTTGTTGCTCCAGCTGATGTTGTCATTCATGTGTACACCCAAGTACTTGTAGCTGGAGACCACTTCCACCGCAGATCCTCTTATGTTCAGGGGGGTGTAGGTGTTTTTGTTCCTTCTGAAGTCCACAATCATCTCCTTTGTCTTCTTCACATTGATGTGAAGGTTATTCTCTTTGCACCAGCTCTCCAGGTGTTCCACCTCTTGCCTGTAGCTGGACTCATCATTGTTTGTGATGCATCCCACCACCGCAGTATCATCTGCAAACTTTACAATGTGACAGCCTGGATGGGTAGTTGCACGATCATACGTGACCAGAGTAAACAGGAGGGGGCTCAACACACATCCCTGAGGAGAGCCAGTGCTGAGGGTTATGGTGGAGGAGGAGAAGTTGTGGATCCTCACTAACTGTGATCTGTCTGTTAAGAAGTCTAGTACCCAGTTGCAAATGGAGGGGCTTAGTCCTAATATGAATAGTTTGTCCATCAGGGTTTGGGGGATCATGGTGTTGAAGGCGGATGTGAAGTCCACAAAGAGCATACGGACATAAGAGTTTTTCTGCTCCAGGTGGTTGAACACAGTGTGGACCATAGAGGAGATGGCATCCTCTGTTGATCGGTTCTCACAGTATGCATACTGATGAGGGTCCTCGTTGATGTTGATGGTTGTTTTGATGTGAGTCATGACCAGTTTTTCGAAGCATTTAGCGACTATCGGGGTGAGGGCCACTGGCTGATAGTCATTCAGACCAGTCACTGTAGAGCTTTTTGGGACTGGGATGATGGTGGCAGTCTTCAGGCAGGTGGGACCTGTCTCCAGGGTAAGTGAGGTGTTAAAGATGTCTCCCAGCACCTCACAGAGCTGATTGACACATTCTTTCAACACTTTTCCGGGGATGTTGTCTGGGCCAGTTGCTTTGTATGGATTAATCCTCCTGAAAGTACTCTTTACTTCTGCTGAGGTCACGCTGAGATGCTCTTCATCCGGTGGTGAGGTGAGTCTGGTGCTGGGTGGTCTGTTCGTGTCTTCAAAGTGTACATAAAACTTGTTGAGGACATCAGGCAGAGATGGGTTTTTGGAGCATTGTTCGCTCCTTCCTTTATAATCTGTTATGCACTTAATGCCCCGCCACATTTTCCGAGGGTCTTGTGAGATGAATTGACCCTCAATCCTCTGTGCATATGTGGCCTTGGCCTTCTTAATACTAGCAACCAGCTCTTTCCTTGTCCTACTCAGCTCATATGAGTTTCCAGACCGGAAGGCAGTGTTCTTGGCTTCCAGCAGGGTGCGCAACTCTGCATTTAGCCAAGGTTTTCTGTTTGGGTAGCTTTTAACATATCTGATGGTGGAGACGGTGTCAGTGCATGTACTAATGTAACCCAGAACTGAGGACGTGTATTGGTCCAGATCAAGCGATCTTCCATTTTCAGCAGCTTCTCTGAAAACTTGCCAGTCTGTTCGATCAAAACAATCTCTCAGTATGGGGCCACTGTCCTAGATCCAACATTTAACTTTCTTTTGTACCGGTCTGGAGCATCTCAGCGGGGGCATGTAAGCAGGAGCCAGGAAGATTGAGATGTGGTCTGACAGTTCTAGGTGGGGGCGGGATTTGGCTTTGTATGCATCTTTTACGTTAGTGTAAAGACGGTCCAGCATGTTGTCTCCATGTGTTGGAATCGCCACATGTTGATAAAAGCTTGGGAGACAGTCCTTTAGATTCATGTGATTAAAGTCTCCGGCTATCACATAAAGAGCCTCGGGGTGTTTGTTCTGCAGCGAGCTGATTATATCATGTAGCTCCTGCAGTGATTCATTAGCATTAGTGTCTGGAGGAATGTAAATAACCATGATGAAAGTCACTGTGAACTCGCAGGGTAGATAATGTGGTCGACATTTCACTGTTATTTGCGCCAAAGTGTTCGAGCATGAGCTATTTACAACAGTACAGTTTGTACATCGACTTTTACTCACGTAAATGCATACTCCGCCTCACCATGACTTCCCTGTTAGCTCATTGCAGCGGTCCACTCGAAAAAAGAATCTGTCATCCAGCTGGAAGACTGTATCCGACGTTTCGCTTGTAATCCACGTTTCTGTGAGGCAAAGCACCGCACACTTCTTCATCTCTTCTGAGGCGCCCGTTCTCAGACGAAGTAAATCCATCTTGTTGTCCAACAAGCAGACGTTTGACAGAAAGAGAGACGGCATGGGGAGTTTTCCGGCTTTAGCGTTAGCTCGTAGCCTCACCATAACCCCCGCCCGGCATCCTCTCCTCTTAAGCCGGGAGCCGCGCTTCCTCTTCTGCCCGCTGGAACGCCTCTGCTGCAGCTTCCAGGTAGATGACTTTAAGATCTGCATTCTGCCGAGCGTAGTTTTGAGTTTGTTGCTGATTTCTGCTATATTTCGTGGCAAATCTGCTCCTATTCTCATCAGTTCGGTTCGGCTATAGTTCACACGCATAAATCGTGCGGAGTCAGGCACAGAGTCAATATCAAAACTTCTAAAAACTGGGATAGCACCGGGAGCCTGTGAAGCTGCAACTGCTCTGAGCGCGGCCATCTTGGCGTATAAAAGTATAATATAAGTATAAATCCCCAATTAAATAAGTATAAAATTTAAAATGAGCTGAAAAAATAAGCAAATCACAAGCTAAAAGCAATGCGCATGCTAAATTGAGCTAAATAGTAGAAAGCTTAAACAAGCTTAAACAACTTTCAACACCAGATGATCTGTGTTTTGATCCTTTATGCTCCATACTTGTTTGTCGTCATTATCTGCATCGTTTTTATGTCTATATTCTGATTTACCTCATTTTGTATATTGCTTTGTGTGTTACCTGTTGTTTTGTCTGTACAGCACTTTGGTTGGCCTTGTCGCTGTTTTAAGTGCTCTATAAATAAAGTGGTATGGTATGGTATGGCAAGTAGAGGAGTGAAACGCACAAAATAGTAGCTACAAGCAAAAAATAGCGAAGCAGTAACATTACAGTGGCTAAAAGCTAAAATTAGCCAAACAGTATTCAAAAGCTACATTTTAATTTGATAAAATTTTAAACTAGAAACTAAAACCAACTGAACAGTAGCCAAATGCTAAAAAGGCAGAAAGGTAGCTAAAACAAGATCTGGATTGTGGCTACAATGAGCAAAACTGCAACTCAAAGCTAAAATCAGCAAAAAATGTTCCTGAAAACTGTGTTTAGCAAATCGTAGCTAAAAGCTATAAAGTTTTGGAAAATTGTAACTAAAAGTTTTAATAAAGAAAACTGTATCTAAAAGCTAAAATTTGAAAGTATTCAAAAGCTCATTTTAGTAAAACAGTAACTACAAGATACATAGAGCATAAGTCAAAAACAGCAAGTATGCTTAAGTAGATTTAAAAGAGAACCACCGTATGTTTTAAAGGAATTAAAGAGATCTAATTTACTTCTTTGGAGAAAAGGTAGAAACATTGTTAACTGTTTTTGAAAAGTACAATATTTTGGTCGCAAAAATGTGCAGAAGAAACTGTAACCAGGATAACAATAGTTTTTTTGGATAACTTCTATGTTTAGTTTATGTAAACTCAACAGTCACCCAAATGTCTATTACTTACTACCAACCACTGGTTTCCAACTGGCTCTGTTAATGATGCCTTGGCCCCCTGTGACATCATCGCCATGGCAGGACCCTCTGTAAGTCTCTGTCATGGTAAGGTGGCTGTGGGCATAGGACATCGCCAACCAGCGAAACATGGCGTCATCAGGAGTCTCCCTCAGAGCTCCTTCATTCTGTCGCTGAATCCGAGCCCATGTCTCCTCAGTCATCTCAGAATTAACTCTCCATCGTCGGCTGTCGGTTAGCTTGCACATGAATACATTGTAGAATTACTACGAGTGCATAACCACTTACTGTGCCTGAACGTTGTCCTTCTTTGTTACATAAGCCTTACAGAAAATGGTGGACGTTGCATGTCAAAAGGGTAAAGCACCATTTTTTCTCCTCCTTGCAAATTAGCCCCCAATACAAATGGATTTCGCTCCATCCAGGAAATAATAGCTTTTGTCTCAGCTGCAATCTAAAAGAAGCAAAAAACAGAGAAATGCTAAGTTTTAATACATTTGGACAAAACTAATATGAAAAAAGTCTGGCCTCTAATGCTACTTAACAAACTCACAGAACCATTAAGGAAGTTTTCTGGGAGGGGGATGTGATGATTGGGTACTACACGAGGCACCCAGCCTCTGTCCTCAGCTCCCCACAAGATGCTGTTAAGATCTGGAAAGTTCTGGAAGATGTCATAACCTTCTTCAGTCCAATGACCCAACGCCCAGTTCCCCATCTCTGAGCCCTGCAGAGCAATTAAGGGAAAAATGTGAAGCTGAACAACATTTGAAGCTTGTAGCAGCTGACAGAGCATAATTAGCTGTAGAGTAGAAAAGTTCATCTTTCATCAGCATACAAGCAAACTTATAAATTTCTGACAGACTAATAGTAAATAAAACATAAGTGGCATCAGGATTAAGCCCTGATGAATCCCCTTGGTTGTGCTGAACTATCAGGAGGCAAGCTGGTTTCCTGATTACAAAAAACAATCAGAATAATCGGTAAACAGTTTTAAATATTCATGCTTGGTTCAAACCCCGGACCAGGGGCCTTTCTGGGTGGAGTTTGCATGTTCTCTCCATGCACGCGTGGGTTTTCTCCGGGTACTCCGGTTTCCTCCCACAGACCAAAAACATGCATGTTTGGCTGACTGGTAACTCTAAATTGTCCCTAGGTGTGAGTGAGAGAGTGAATAGTTGTTTGTCTCGTTTGTCTCTATAGCCCCTTATCCACGGGTCTTTTTGGTACTCCTATGTAACTAGTTGTGGCCGATTGCAGGATTTATCAACAATGCCTTTAACGGTGGAACCCACCCCATTTTTGGGACCTAAATCACTGAGGTCCCAGGTCTGGTTCTTTTAGGGTCTAGTTGTGACATCACCGCACTGTAGGTCACTGATTGGTCAGGGGGCGTATTCATTGGTGGAGGGCGGAGATTCAGTCTTCCACCGGAAATCACAATCCACCATTTTCTTTTTCACCCGCATAACAGACAACAAGAAATCGGAGGAGCTTATTTTGGAATATTTTATAAGGTAAAACAAATAATCATGGCACAACCGTGGTCGAATGCTGAAGTTCAGGCATTTCTCTGTTTGCTGGCCGATGAACAAGTGCAGCGCGAGCTAGATGGAACGAAACGAAATGAAAAGATTTTTCAAGAGGTGTCTGCGCAGATGGAGGTGCAGGGCTTCCATCGCACACCAAAGCAAAGAGGAAAGCTTAAAAAACTAATAGTTGATGGTGAGTGTATTTTATTTACTTTAAGCATATTTCCTTTTCCTCATGCAACCGTTTCTTTGCGTTTTCTGAAAGTACTCTGAACAAACGAGGCTGACGCGGTTACGTCGTCATTAGTTAGCATCATTGCTAACTGTACTCTGTTGCTGTTTTTCCACTCTTATTTTGATGCAGAAAGTCCCACTGAACATGAAGGTTCGCCAGATTCTGCTTTTGACTGTCCAATCCTCCCCGCTTCTGACCCTTCCCGACCACACCAGCTCCGAGTACATGCATGCCACCGGGCACATGCATGCCACCGGGCAACACGCAGCAGAGCGGCACCGAACAGCACCGGTTAGTAGGTAAGAAGCAACAATCGTGTTTAACATCACATTGATCATGTCGATATGAATGTTGTTTTGTTTTTGTTGTAAAACACCTTGCATGTATTCAAACTACTTGTTTATTCAGTTGTAATGGATAAATGTTAAATTTAGTTATTCATTTATTACTTAAACTTTCATTTATGAAGTTTATTATTGAAATTATACAGGGTGTAGTGATTTTTGTTCAGATTAACGATGCTCTGTTCTTTTTCTAAATTAGCACAAACGGTTGTAAATGACTACATGTAGTTTATTTATGCCCACCTGCTTACTATCATTAAAGTACTAGACTGCTTTATGAACAGAATCATTTCTGATCTTGTAAACAAACACCTTTTGAAATTAGCAGGAACTCAAAATTAGCAGTAACTTAAAAACTCTACCTGTACTTCATCATCTAACAGCCATTTTCTTGTGTGTTATTCCTAGGCAATAGAAAGCGCAGATCAACAAGTGCAGCAGAGAGCTTTGTTTCTGCACATACAGAACAAGAGGAGATGAACCGGAAGCAGAGAGAGGAACACTTCCATTTTATTTGTGAGGATGTCAAAAAAGCAAGGCAAGAAGAAGCTGCGGAGAGGCAACGCCAAGCTGCAGCAGCGAGGAAGCAGGAGAAGGCAATTAGGAGGGAGGAGATGGCCTTGAGGAGAGAGGAAGCAGATGTTCGCAGAGAGGAAGCAGCACAGCGAAGGCAGGAGGCTGAACAGAGTGCTGCTTTCAGTCAGGCACTCCTTGGGGTGCTGGAATCCATTGCCCGTTCCATGGCAAACAGACATGTTTAAAAATATTTAGAGTAGATCATAGTTATCTATAGAAATGTAGATCCTGCAAGGTAAGCCCACAAATAGCCAAACGTAGCTTGTTAAGTTTGCATATATAATTAGTGTATAATTGTTTTTTTTTGTACAGGTCTTTATTTCTAATAAAAGAAACATTTTCAAGTCTTGAGCTTCCATCTGATCATCAAAAGTGAAGTGCTTACAGTGTTTTTTTACGTCAATAGTGTAGCTGCGTGGTAAGCATAAACTCTGAAAGAGTTGTTAAATATCAAATCAAATGTAGGTTATTAAGTAATGTACGAAATAAATATATATATATATATATACATACATACATATATAAAAATCAAATTACAAAAAGACTATTAATCCCAGAGGGAAATTAAATGTAACTCATCATCCTGGTTTCATT
This sequence comes from Nematolebias whitei, assembly GCF_014905685.2. Taxonomy (NCBI): domain Eukaryota; kingdom Metazoa; phylum Chordata; class Actinopteri; order Cyprinodontiformes; family Rivulidae; genus Nematolebias; species Nematolebias whitei. The sequence goes on from NC_056515.1 coordinate 14,243,587, forward strand.
AAAGAGTTGTTCTAGATGCTGATGGCTGTGGGCAGGAAGGATCTCTTGTAGCATCTGTCTTACAAGGGATCTGAAGAAGTCTCTGGCTGAAGA
>NC_056515.1:14243779-14281510 GCF_014905685.2 Nematolebias whitei
TATATATATATATATATATATATATATATATATATATATATATATTGAAATAGATTAATGTATATATGCATAAACAAATATAAAGTTCTTGTTGTAGGTTTTGGTTCTTTGTTAAAAACAAAAATTAAAGAGATTACAGTTTTTCTAAAACTACAGCCACTAAAAAACGCAGCATATGTGATAGAAGCACAGCAGCAGTGTTTGTTTTGCCATTTTTACACGAACCTGGTAATAAGGCATGTCTGTACATTAAAAAAACAAGAATAATTATTAATCCATGTTTATTTTCAAATCAACACTTTAACGTTCACTTGTATCTAAGGAAGGCTGGGGAGGTAAAAAAAGATTAAGGGGTGGAATTAGGATAAGTTACAGCTCATGATCCATCAGAGCATCTCTGACACCTCGGCCCTGCTCTCCATCTTGCGGGACAGCGACCAGGATGGGCTGTGCGGCTGGTTCTGCTTCAAGTTCATGTAGGTCATCCATTTTGGTTGTGTGTTGTTTTCCAGCTCTTCTTCTAATGCATGTTAGTGGTGCTTAGAAAAGAGCTTAATGTAGCACTACCGCCACCAGCTGGTAAGGTGCATTGATATTAATAATCCGCCCACTAGAGGTGAACAATCCGCCCACTAAACGGGAACTATAGGCAAAGGTGAGACACAAAAATAGAGGTCCCACTAGAACCGGACACAACAGGCTACAACAAGAACCAGACCTGTGGATAAGGGGCTTATGTGGCCCTGTGATGGACTTGCGACCCGTCCAGGGTGTACCCCGCCCCTCACACAGTGATTGCTGGACATGGGCACCAGCGACCCCCGTGACCCAAAATGGAATAAGCGGGTAAAGATAATGGATGGATGGATGGATGACTTGCTTTGATTCTACTTGGCCGGATTGTCAATGTGACTGCCTATAAATTCTGGGGTGGTATTTTCTAACCAAGGTAAACACAACACAGCACAGCAATGGGTTAATAAGTTAAATAAAATCGCATAACAATCTCCATTGCATGCCACAATTTCCAAAAGACCATGGTCAAGTCAAGGTCATCAACCCTTTGCCAGTAAGAGCCCATAAATTGAGATCATTTGGTCTAGCATCCTCTGAATTCTGTTGTCGGCCAACTATCACAGAAAGGTCTGTACCTCCTCAAAGTACCACAGTGAGAAAGTCTGTACAGTGGAGAAAAACAAATGCTGTGGTGAGTTTTTCAAAATGGTGGGATTGATTACAAAAAAGTCCATGCTCAATAATCCAGGTATACAATCCAGTGGGTTTGATTCTTGTGAAGGAGATGCTCTCATATTTGTCTCTGACCAATCAATGGCCTGCAGTCTGCTGATGTCAAATCTTCAGCTCAACTCGACTCTCTTGGAACCTCAGAATAGATCCTAAGAACAGAACTGGAAGTGAGTGGGATAACCCAGTGGAAAGACTGAAGAGATGCCGAATTGATACAAGAAGGACAGAGTCAAGCTCATGGAAAAAGGCAAAGTTGTCTTTGATTTTGTTTGTGGAGTTCATTGAAAATCTCATGGCACAGTTGCTATGTCTGGTTTTGTAGACTCGGGGTCTCATTTCTGCTTTGTTGCAGATGATGTTGTTCTGTTGACGTTTTTCAAGTCATGAGCTTCAGTGTGCACTGAGGCAGTTCGCAGTTGAGTGTGAAGTTGTTGGGAAAGGAGTCAGTTAATCTAAATCTGGAACCATGGCTATACTGTAAACTAGAACTGAAAAAGTATAAAATTCAAATAAAATAGAACTTTGTCTAGGGAGGAAAAGTTCAATAATGAAAGTCTTGTTTATATGTGATGACTGACTAAAACGGCCGCATCAGCAGTAATGAGGGTGCTGCTCTGGTCTCTTGTGGTGAATTCTGTGATGAGATGAGAAGAAAGCTTTCAATATACTGGTCTATCTACATTCTAGCGCTCACCTATAGTCATGAGATAGTGAATGTGACAGAACAGGATCCTGGATACAAGAAATTACCTTCCACCATAGGGTGGCTGGGCTCAACCTTAGAAATATGATGAGAAGCTTGGTCATCCAGGAGAAGCTTGGAGTGGAGCTGCTTGTCTATACAAACTGTTACAAACCCAGACACCACAACTGTGCTTGATGGGCTACAGTCCATTGCATTGAAAGGAGTCAACTGAAGCAGTTCAGGCATCTGACAGATTTTTCCTGTGCACCATTCTCTGGAGGGTTTTTTCAGAGATGTTTCACTGAGAGGAGATCCTGAGCAAGATCCAAAACTTGGTGGAGGAGTTTAATTTTGCTTCAGGCCTAGGAACACTTTAGGTTCTATTTCGTATAGGCTTAGCCCTTTAAGGCTATTGTTAATGGGTTTATTCCTTCGCACGCAGCGCAGCACTGAAAACTTAAGTTCGCGCCCACCGGCTGTGTGGGCCCCACCCCCGGTCCGTATAAATTATGGTGAGACCAGGCAATCGGCTCCCACTTTTTCTTCAGCCAGCTAGCTAGCACTGTCAGGAGCTCCGCTCCTCCGCTGGCCCCCTCCAACACGGAACAGCTCCTTGAGGGGAATGTGTGTGTTTTTTTATGATGTACGTTTTGAAATAAAACAGAAACATCTCTGAGGGTAAAGTTTCATCTGATTCCAGCCTGACTGTCAGATCAACTGATCTCACAGCTGCCTCTCTTCACACATTCCCCACACAGAACGAGCCGGTAACCTCTAAACAGTGTTTTAAACGGCACCGCAGTTCGGTAAATATCACAAAACACTTGTCTGCCACGTCAGCTAAAAATTATGTTTTTTCAGCAGAACGAGTCCCGTAAAATCCCTTGCTCTCAGCCAGAGCCCATTTTATTTTCTGCTGTTTCTGCCCACTCACCGTGCAGCGGGAGTAAACGTGTTTCTCCACGACAGCTGCAGCCTCCACTGAAACTGCGTCTCACTCAAAAAGCATTCACGCCTCTTCTCAGTGCGCGCCGCCTCACCACAGCTCTAACGCGAAACCGCAGCCTGGGCTCAGCACAGAGACACACATACAGCTCTTTCTGTCAGAGCCCCCCTTGGGTCCCCCCCAGAGAATATCCGGAGCGGGTGACGGCGGTAGGGGTTTTTAGTCTGGTTGACGTCCATGAGAAACATGACATGACACAACACAAAATGCATGCCCGCTCTCAGAGCGTTACTCAGAGTGGCAGCAAATGTGTTCCCTGGACAGATGGATGGACCGTCTGATCAGCAGGGATTACACGCTGCAGTTTGCAGCTCAACCTCCACCGTTCAGAGGGATTATAGAGACAGTTCTGTCATCTCCAGAACAGAGCTTGTCTCTCCAGTCAAAAGTTCAGGAATTCCTGATGAAAAATGTGATTTCCAGAGTTCTAAACGGAGAGGAAAACACGGGGTTTTCCTCCCACTACTTCCTGGTTCAGAAAAAAATGGAGGGATGAGACCCATTCTCGACCTGTCCATGTTCAACAAATCGATCATGGAAAAACAATTCCACATGCTGACAATCAAACAGCTGCTGAAGAACGTTCACCAGAACGACTGGTTCACCTCCATAGATCTGAAGGATGCACATTTTCACATTCTCATCATTCCGAAACACAGGCAATTTCTGTGTTTCTCCTCCAGGAGATTCCGTATCAGTACAACAGGCTACCGTTCGGTTATTTCCTCGCCCCACGCATGTTCTCAAAATGCGTGGAGACGGCTCTGCAGCCGTTATACATGGCAGGAATGAGAATTCTTTTATATCTGGATGATCTGCTTTTATTACATCAGTCCAGGCAGAAAGCAACTGCACATATCAAAACGCTAGCGTTACACCTTCTAAACCTGGGGTTTTCTATAAACTGGGAAAATGTTCCTTTCTCCCGTCCCAGATTATTGTTTATCTGGGAGTGGAGCTAAACTCAACCAAACTGAGAGCCCATTTATCATAGCCAAGAGCCAAAGCTCTGTCAGCTCAGCTCCACTGTGTCAAACCCTGCAGCGTAGTAACAGTTCTCTCGGTCATGTGACTCCTGAGGATGATGTCATCGGCTCACATCATGGTTCCGCTGGGCCTGCTTCACATGAGATGCCTTCAGAGTGTTTCGCCCGCCTGCGCATAGATCCTGTGCGCCTGCGCCAGAAGAGGCGGATTATCTTTGTGCCCCCCTCCGTGAGAACCGATCTGAATCACTGAGGAAACCCCCTCATTCTGTCAGAGGGATTTCCTATCAGCAGGCCTACGTCACACGTCTCAGTTTTCACAGACGCGTCCCTGTCAGACTGGGGAGGAACGTGTCTGTCCCAGGCAGTGGGAGCACAGTGGCTGGACCACATGTTGTTTCACATAAATGTGCTAGAATGTCTTATGGTCTGAAACATGACTCAGCATTTTGCCCCCCTGCTATGGGATCAGCATGTTCTGATCCACACAGACAACAAAGTGACGGCAGCTTACATAAACCGTCAGGGAGGCATGCGCTCAGCCCAACTGTTACGCATCGTGAGACAGCTGCTGTGTTGGGCACTCAAAAACCTGCTCTCCATCAGAGCAGTGTACATTCCCAGCGTCCTGAATAGGGGAGCGGATATAATGTCGAGGGGCGGTCCCCGCCACAGAGACTGGAGCCTCCATCCTGAGCTGATCTCTCAGATTTGGAGTAGGTTAGGCCAAGCAGCAGTGGATCTGTTCGCTACTCGGGAGAACACTCAGGGTCAATTATGGTTCTCACTGAGCCCACGAGACGACCAACCGTTAGGGGTGAACGCCTTCACTCACAGCCCGTGGCCAAAAATGCTCCTTTTTGTATGCCCTCCAGTCCTGCTGATATCACGGACACTGGACCGGGTCTGGGAGGAAGAACTGTCAGTCATCCTCGTAGCTCCCGTTCGCATAAGCGCCCCATTGTTCCTGAATCTGCAGCAACTGATATCGTGTCGGCCGTGGAAACTGCCGTGGAGGGGGGATGCCCTCCTCCAGGCAGGAAGAGCAATCAGGAGTTACCCAGAAATAGGTCAGCACCTATGGGTTTGGCCGCTGAACGGATCAGTTTAGAAAAGATGGCAGTGTGGCCAGATTGGTCGGTTTACTGCCAATTGGGTGGTTTTCATTCTGATTTTGCTGGGAACTCTGAGAAGATTTTTGTTGGATTGTTGCGTTTTGCCACATATTGTTAAATTAACTTGGCTTGTACTGATGTACGTTCATGTTCAAACAGTAAATATTGTCACGATTCACACCTGTTAGGTTAGATTTTCTATCACTCTGTTCACTGCTTGGTGTCTTTGGATCCTTTTCTTCTCTTCTGTCTCCATGTGTGTGTTTTAGGTTGTCTTGGCTGCTTGTGGGTTTAAGGTTGTCTTCACTGATCAAACCGATTTGTCTTCACTGCAGCACCTACAGCTCTGATGACCTTTCAATTAGCTGCACCAGTCTCTGCACCCTTTATAAGTCAGACTCTCACACAGGGTGATTGCCAGATAGTTGAAAACAGTTTACTGCCAGTAGCTATCCTGCGCTCTTGATCTCTTGTTCCTGTATCTCATAGTTTCTCTTAGTGCTTATCCAGTTTAGTCACCTACCTGTCCTCCTTGCTCCTGTCCCGTTTTCTGGTTATATCCTTACCTCTTTGGTTCGCTTTCTTGGCTTCCTGACTCATCGCTCGCCTGACTTCACCTTCTGCTCGACCCCCTGAACTGACGCCTCTCTGAAAACGGTATCGACCCCCGCCTGTATGACTACGTCCTCTCATCTCACCTGTCGGTCCTGTCACCCATCTGCTTCCTGGGTTTGGACTCTCGCCTACTGGACTTCCCTCTGCGCCTCACAAAATGGTACCATTGGTCATCTGCTTCCTGGTTACAGACCCCCACATGTTGGACAAGACTCTTTGCCTCACGGACTCCAAACACTGGCTCACCGCTGCGACCGGCTGCCTTCTCTCACCAGAAACAGCCTCTCCTACAAGCTGCTCAGTCCTGCTGGAACAACATCAGTCTCTGGAACCCCCCTCAACCAAAAAGACGGTTAGTGGTCACTTCTCTTTGACTATTACAGTTGCCCCTGTCGCCAGCTTGACTACTAACTGATCTCTTCCTGTCAACAAACTCATTCCAGTCCAGACACCCAGAACTCGACACCAGAACCAGTCTTGACCCAATTACAGTAAAGCAGGTCCTTACAATAAACTTGGTTTTAACTTGCTTATTTGTTGTAGTGATTTTAGTCTAGCCCCTTTTCAAAGGGGGGGTTCGTTACAAAATATACTGTAACAATATATTGATTGGGTGGATTTTTTTGTGTGATGTGGCTGTTTTTAAAAGATTTTTGGGCTGGAAAACTTTCACTCTAACTGGCAACACTGAAAGATGGGCCTCCCACAGGATGTGGTGCGTACGATTCAGGGTGCACGAGCCGCTTCCACCAAAGCGCTGTACACATCAAAGTGGACAGTTTTTCAGCGCTAGTGCACAGAGAAAGGCATAGAGGCCATCTCATGTCCACTAGGGGGCGTGCTGTCATTTCTACAGCAACTGATGGACAGAAATGTAGCTTTCATCACAATTAAAATTTGTGCTGCAGCTATTTCTTCCCGTCATAAGGTTTTCGGTGACAGAACAGTTTTTAACAACCCGCTGATGAAGCATTTTCTGAAAGGTGTATGGAGACACAGACCTGTGTCACGTCCACTAGCTCCACAGCGGGACGTAACAATGGTCCTGCGCACTCTGATCAAAGCTCCTTTTGAGCCTTTAGATCAGGTTTCACTTAAATTTCTGTCACTTAAAACAGCCCTGCTGTTAGCTCTAATGTCGGCAAAGAGAGTGAGTGATTTATCTGCTCTCTCTGTTACCCCCTCATGTCTCAGAATTCAAGCTGATGGCAGCTCAGCTGTACTGCGTCCTAACCCTGCTCTGAAAAGCATCACAAACTCATTCAGATCGAGAGTGATAACCTTGGATGGGTTTTATCCTCCTCCTCATAATTCTGAGGAGGAAGCAACATCTCACCTCCTCCGTCCCGTGCACGTGTTTTCGCGTTTTGCACACGTTTTCGTGTTATGTGGCGCACACGGCCACACTGCGCCACTCTCAGCGTCTGTTCGTGCATTGCAGGGACAGTTCTTCAGGACACCCTCTATCCACCCAGCGCCTCTCACATTGGTTGTGTGAGGCTATTTCTGAAGCTTACAGTTCGTCTGGGCTGGATCCTCTAGAGAATTTCAGGGCACATTCCTCCAGAGGTTTTTCATCCTCCATGGCTCTGCATGGAGGGATGAAAGTAGAGGAAATTTGTATGGCGGCTGCCTGGTCATCGCCGTGTTCAATTATTTGTTTATATCTATGTGATGTCTCTACTTTCTCGATGACCCATTCTGTTCTCAGGGTTCTGACAGAATGATTTTTATTTGTTTCATGGAGCCTCACTTTTGAGCTCACACATGCCTGCATGCAGTCGCAGTGTGAGATATTTATTATCAGTCACAAGTAGGGCTTTAACAGACTACTTGAGTAATATACACATGAATTCCTAGGACACCTATCGAGGTTTTTAATTTCACGTCGAGTATTCGTGTTGACGTCATTACGCCACCGTTACGTCATCGTGTCACGTGATCTGCACTGGGCGCGGGTTACAAAATGGATTCCTCCAAGCAGACGGATGGAGCAGAGCAGACCCAGTCTTGACAAACAAGTACAAATGTATCAATAGTCTGGAAATATTTCACTAAAAATGAATCTTCTGGTTCAACTACCACAAGGAAACAGAAAATGAATAAACTTCTTGACTGTTTGGAGCTCGTTGCGAACCGGTGTTACACCATATTTTGTGACCGTAGGGGGCAGTGTTGCATGCACTGTTGCAGGTCACAGAATATGGTGTAACACCGGGTCCAATCGACCGAACCAGAACCAGCTTTCTCTGACCTTGTTTCACAAACAAAAATAAAAAAATATTAATCTCTAAACCTATTTAAAAAATCTCTAAACATATTCATCTCTAAAACTAAACTTAATGTGCACCACAGCTAGCGGTGGTGTGGTCGACTCCCCCTCTGTTTTTAGTTTAGTTTTTGACGTGCTGCACGTTTCTTCACGTTTGCAGCTTAATAATAAAACCTAATAGTTTAGTTTTTCTTGTGACTTATTTGCTGTATGATAAATGCTAGGAGCATAATATATGCTCCCAATTTTTTGTTGGAGCCTCATTTTTGAGCTCACACCTGCCTGCATGCAGTCGCAGTGTGAGATATTTATTATCAGTCACAAGTTCATGACTGCTGATTTTATTGTTATTAATCGGTTCATCCTGAGGAGCTTATGGCCTGCTCTGTTCATCGTTACACTGTTACAATTCGTAATCTCCATTGTTCCTATTCCCAGCAGCAGGTCTGCTATCTCAGCCTTTTTCCTCACCAGAGATCTTTCATCCGGTGCACTCCTGCGCATGGAGCGTGTAATTACACACACAGAAGGCTGAGTGATGAAATGGGTTTTTTTTGCAAGCAGGTGCTTCACATTTGTGTCTGAATGGACCCAGTGCGGCTTAGACTACATCCTTCTTCGCCTTTAACCCATTAGCGATAGCCTTAAAGGGCGAAGCCTATATGAAATAGAACATTTGGTTACGTACTATAACCCCAGATTCTATGAGTATAGGCGCAGACCTTTAAGCTCTGGGCCTCACTGGTTCCTAAATGGCTGAAGAAAAAAAAATCTATTTGGGAGCCGATTACCCGGTCTCACCATAATTTATACAGGTCGGGGGTGGGGCCCACATAGCTGGTGAGCACGGACTAAAGTTTTCAGTGCTGCGCTGCGCGTGACGGGATAAACCCACTAGCGATAGCCTTAAAGGGCTGCGCCTATACTCATAGAATCTGGGGTTACAGTACGTAACCAACAATTCCCTAGGAAGAGCTGGAGAATGTAGCTTTATTTTCTTTTAAACTGTCGTTTTTTGCTTCAAGCTTTACTTCAGCAAAGAAAACTAAATGCTCCTTATTTTGCTTCAAGAGTTGCTGGTTTTGAACAACTTTTCTATCCAACTTGGCTGCTGATTTGCATGTTCTTTTTGAGTTTTGCTGACAAGTAATGCATGCCAAGTACACCTCAAATTTATTTACTTATTTTCAAAAGGTAAAATGTAGTAGTAATCCCAATCCTGATGCATGCTCAATAATCCAGGTAGAAAAATCTAAAAAAGTTAAATCTGGTCCTCTGGACATTCAAAGAAACCCAAAACAAAGCAAAACAACAAAAAATGTAGAAACGTTTCGTCTCTCGTCCGAGAGACTTCCTCAGTCTGAGGTGCTGTATTCAGCTCAGTCTCTTAAATAGCACCTTCTCAGAGTGGATCAACCAGTTTTGCTGCTGACAACAAAAACCAGCTGATCACATGCTCAAGAAGGACCATCAGCCTAACAATGGATCATTAGCACACTGATGGCTGTTTACTATTCACAGAGGGCTGAGTGATACTAGCAATCACAGCATTGTAAGAGGGGGACAATTGAACATGTAGGCCTCCACCCCTGTTTAACGATGGACAGTTTCTTTTCACAAAGATGGCCTCCTTTACTCTTCTCTCAAACCATCGTTCCTCTCTGTCCAGAATGTGCACATCTTCATCCTTGAAAGAGAGACCGCTGGCCTGAAGATGAGTGTAGACCGCAGAGTCCTGGCCTGATGATGTTGATCTTCTGTGCTGGGCCATCCTTTTGGCCAGTGGCTGTTTAGTTTCCCCGATGTAAGACTGATCACAGCCCTCCTGACACTGAACAGCATACACAACATTACTCTGTTTGTGCCGGGGGACTGGATCTTTGGGATGAACCAGTCTTTGCCGTAATGTATTTTGGGGTTTAAAAGCCACTGGGACGTTATGTTTAGAAAATAAACGTATCAGTTTCTCTGATACTCCCTCAACATATGGAATGACCACTGGTCTGGGTCTGGGTTCCTCCTTTTCACCTGTTGGCTGACTGGAGTCCTGTTTGGGTTTCTTCTCTGCTTTTAGGAAGGCCCAGTTAGGATATCCACATTGCTCTAGAGCCTGTCTTGTGTGGGATTTCTCCTTCTGCCTGGCTCCTGAGCTAGTGGGGACGCTGTCTGCTCTGTGATACAGAGTCCTGATGACTCCTAACTTGTGCTCCAAAGGGTGATGGGAGTCAAACTGCAAATACTGGTCTGTGTGGGTGGGTTTGCGGTACACCTCAGTTTGCAAATGTCCTCTATCAGAGACTGAGACCTCACAGTCCAAGAAAGCCAACTTGCCATTTTTTTCATCTTCTCGTGTGAACTTGATGTATTTATCCACAGAGTTGATGTGGTCAGTAAAATGTTGGACTTCCTGAGATTTAATTTTAACCCAGGTGTCGTCAACATACCTGAACCAATGACTTGGTGGTGTCCCTGAAAAGGACGTCAAGGCTCTCTTTTCTACCTCCTCCATGTACAGGTTGGCAACAATAGGAGAAACTGGAGACCCCATAGCACACCCATGTTTCTGCCTATAATATTGCTCCCCATATGTGAAGTAGGTTGACTGCAGGCACAGTTTCAAGAGTTGACACAGTTGTTCTGTGGAAAGTGTGGTCCTGCTGCTCAGAGTGGTGTCTGATTTTAATTTTAAACTGACCACCTCTACTGCATCATCAACAGGAATGCACGTAAAGAGTGATGTGACATCAAAAGAGACCATTGTTTCATCAGTCTTCATGATGACATCCCTCACCTTATCCACAAAGTCCATGGTGTTCTGTATGTGGTGTTCTGAGCTGCCAACTAAAGGGATGAGTACAGACGCCAGATATTTGGAAACATTGTAAGTGACAGAGTTAATCTTGCTAACGATTGGTCTTAAAGGTACACCTTGTTTGTGGATTTTAGGTAAACCATACAGACTAGGTGTGGCCTCCCCTGGGTACAGTCTGTGGTACAGAAAACGGTCAATAGCCTTGTCCTGCTCCAAAATTTTCAGGCAATCTATCAATTTCTTCTTGTAACCACTTCCTGGATCTCTTTTCAGAGGTTCATAAGTGTTTAAGACACTAAGGAGTGTCATAACTTTCTCATGATAGTCTTTCTGGTTCAAAATCACTGTGCACCTTCCTTTGTCTGCTGGGAGAATGATGATGTTTTTGTCCTTGCTAAGAGTGGTGAGTGCGTCCCTCTCCTCTCTACTGATGTTGGAAGGTGGTGGTTTGGCATTGCTGAGGCAGGCTGAAACTTTGATTCTGAGCTGTTCTGCTTCAGCCTCTTTAATTTTGTTGTTGCGGATGGCTGACTCAGTAGCTGTGATCATCTCCACCAGAGGAATTCTACTTGGTGCAACCGCAAAGTTCAGTCCCCTGGCAAGAATCTCTGTCTCCGGCTGGGTGAGCTGTCTGTCAGATAAATTCTTCACCCACTTTTCTGTCTCCCTGACCTGTAATTGACTACTGGAGTGTTGTCCTACACTGAATGTGTTGTTATTGGAATAGTGATGTTGTTGATGAGTTATTAGTAAGTTAAACTTGTTTTGTTGTCGAGTCTTGGACTTGACATGCTGTGCTAAGCGTGCCTGATCTGTACAGTCCAACACTTGCTGAAGTGTGGTCTGATCTAGACACATAGTTAGTTTCTGTTTAATGTGCTCTTCTTTGGCCTTCAAGGCCTCAATAGTAAAATTGGTCTGTCTCACCCATTCATTCAGCAGCTGTGTCTGTGCCTTCTGAAGGATCTTGCTTGCCCGGTGCCCGCTGACCGAAGATTTTAGTTCCAGGCTCTTGGGAATGATGCCACTTTGTCGAGGTTGAATCGCAAATGGTTCCTGTAGTCTGCCCTCTTCCTTGCTGTTTTCTCAAACTCTCTAACTAGTTTGAGGCAATCCTGGCCAAAGTGGTTCAAAATATTCTGATGCATGCTCAATAATCCAGGAAGAAAAATCTAAAAAAGTTAAAGGAAGTCCAACATTTTACTGACCACATCAACTCTGTGGATAAATACATCAAGTTCACACGAGAAGATGAAAAAAATGGCAAGTTGGCTTTCTTGGACTGTGAGGTCTCAGTCTCTGATAGAGGACATTTGCAAACTGAGGTGTACCGCAAACCCACCCACACAGACCAGTATTTGCAGTTTGACTCCCATCACCCTTTGGAGCACAAGTTAGGAGTCATCAGGACTCTGTATCACAGAGCAGACAGCGTCCCCACTAGCTCAGGAGCCAGGCAGAAGGAGAAATCCCACACAAGACAGGCTCTAGAGCAATGTGGATATCCTAACTGGGCCTTCCTAAAAGCAGAGAAGAAACCCAAACAGGACTCCAGTCAGCCAACAGGTGAAAAGGAGGAACCCAGACCCAGACCAGTGGTCATTCCATATGTTGAGGGAGTATCAGAGAAACTGATACGTTTATTTTCTAAACATAACGTCCCAGTGGCTTTTAAACCCCAAAATACATTACGGCAAAGACTGGTTCATCCCAAAGATCCAGTCCCCCGGCACAAACAGAGTAATGTTGTGTATGCTGTTCAGTGTCAGGAGGGCTGTGATCAGTCTTACATCGGGGAAACTAAACAGCCACTGGCCAAAAGGATGGCCCAGCACAGAAGATCAACATCATCAGGCCAGGATTCTGCGGTCTACACTCATCTCCAGGCCAGCGGTCACTCTTTCAGGGATGAAGATGTTCACATCCTGGACAGAGAGGAACGATGGTTTGAGAGAGGAGTAAAGGAGGCCATCTTTGTGAAAAGAAACCGTCCATCGTTAAACAGGGGTGGAGGCCTACGTGTTCAATTGTCCCCCTCTTACAATGCTGTGATTGCTAGTATCACTCAGCCCTCTGTGAATAGTAAACAGCCATCAGTGTGCTAATGATCCATTGTTAGGCTGATGGTCCTTCTTGAGCATGTGATCAGCTGGTTTTGGTTGTCAGCAGCAAAACTGGTTGATCCACTCTGAGAAGGTGCTATTTAAGAGACTGAGCTGAATACAGCACCTCAGACTGAAGAAGTCTCTCGGACGAGAGACGAAACGTTTCTACATTTTTTGTTGTTTTGCTTTGTTTTGGGTTTTTTTGAATGTCCAGAGGACCAGATTTAACTTTTTTAGATAGTAATCCCAATGTTATTTAGCACATTTGTTACTCTGTTATGAAAGTTCAATGTACCATCTCATAGGCCAGCTCATACGCGTCAGGGTTCAGCGAGGGAACCAAGTGAATCCTCACTCCATCCACCAGGCGGCGTACTCTTGGGTTTTCATCTTTATATTCTTTGCACAAGAACTGCATCAGCATCAGAAGAAGTTCTCGACCCAGAGCTTCATTACCATGAAGACCAGCTGTATAGCGAAATTCAGGCTCGCCTGAAGACAATTCACAGACATTAGATTACATTTGGATAAAAACATGAAACTGGTCAACTTTGCGGGCCAAATTTTCTCCAGTGTGTATTTCATTTTTGGATTGTGACTCAGTTGTAAAGTGACATGCTTGCAATTTCTATAACACTGTCACAGTCAGGAAGTTTAAAATTAAAGCTTCCTACCCGTCTCATGTTCGCCTGGGTTATCAGAGATCTCCATGGCATATATTTTCAGGCCTTTTGAGCTTTTCCCGATGTTGTAGATCTTGGTGATGTTGGGACACTCCTTATTGATCACATTCATCATCTGAAATCAGCAAAAAAAAAAAATTGTTGGTAAAATGTTCTGTTCAAACAATTCAATGTTGTTTTTTTTTATACTTATAAACCAACCTGTCTCATGTCCTTATGGTTGTGATGCTTAAAATCCAGATTATCTGAAGGACTGACCTCATTTTCACTGTGGTAGCTGCCTGTATAAAGCAAACCTTTGTATGTTTCAGTAGAAAAATAAAGTATGACTGCACATACAGTACTTGAGTAATTTGAGTATTTGATTTCCATATCTTTCTGGTTTTATATATTGAGTTAAAATGTTAAAATTAATTGCTTTCAGTTTTAAATGTACTGCTATTGAATAATAGCAAAAAGAACAGTCAATAATGCAACATTGCCTTTGAGGCTGACACATTTTACCTTTGAGGTTGTGGGATTCATGTTGTTAAATAGATGTTATGTATCTCCTCTGGTGGGTGAAACCATTTAGAGTCAAAGTTGGCAAACAGCATTGTTTTTCTTCTATGGAGGGTGACATATTGCTTTTTGGAATGAAAAAGCTCTGACTTGAAGTAAAAAATAAAACTCATTACAAAAGCTACTAAAAACTTCTTGGCTTTTTAGTAATTACTAAATGGTTAAGCAAAGTTGGATTGCCAGCAGAAGACAGTAGGTAACTGTCTTGTGGCCCTGGGATCTGGGGGTAAGGAGGTTGGGAGTGGGGATAGAGGATTTTTGCTGCCAAAATCCAGTGCCTTGAAAATGTATTAACACCCTTTGAACTGTTAGAGTTATCCTACTTCATCATGCTGTGACACCCAGTCTTGTCTGCACAAAGTCAGACTATTTTCTGTCACGGTTCTGTATATATGAGACGGGCCCAGCTGCTCTGAGTGAGCTTCCCAGGGTCAACATCCAATAAGAAGTAATTTTTTTTATTTTGCTGGCTTCCATCACGTAGATAGATTTACACTTTACACCCATTTTTCATCATCAGAAACAAATAAGGCCAATGAGGTCACACAGTCACCCCACTGATACACTCTGATAGGCTGTGCTCCCGGAAGTGAAGGCGGAGCCAAGGGCCATTATAAGCTGGGGTGTTCTGTGAAACGGGGCTTCCACTTCCACTGCTGAGTTAAGACGAGTTGGACGGACACCTCAGCACTGAAACTGTGACTTTCTCCTGCCTGATTAACATTTAATTGGTAAACGGAAATTATACCTCTTGATTTATTTGAGTTAGAGCAAGGTTCCTCGCCATCTGGGAATAAAAGAACCAGACACCGGAGGTGGGGAGTTGGACCGGTTTCAGGGACGGACCCAGTTCAGATTCTCACAAAATGGTGCCGAAACCCGGGACCTTTAGACCCTTATCTACATTTGTGAAGTTACAATCAGAAAGAAAGTTGAGAAGCTCATAGTATCGCTGGAGGAGCTGCAGAGATCCACAGATCTGGTGAGACAATTTATCCACAAGACAACGATTTGTCCAAAAATCTGACATTTATAAAAGAATGGCAAGAAAAATTATTTTTTGAAAGAAAGAGTTGATAGGAAGATGGGTAATCCTGGCAAAAATAAATAAATTTGTTAAAATATTAGAGTCTGGGATGGAGGATTTTCCTTCCAGCAGTACAACCCTAAACATCCATCCAGAGCTACAATAGCATGGTTGAGTCCAAAGCATATTCATGTGTTACAATGACCCAGTCAAAGTGCAGACATACAGGTCCTTCTCAAAAAATTAGTATATTGTGATAAAGGTCATTATTTTTCATAATGTAATGATAAAAATTAAACTTTCATATATTTCAGATTCATTGCACACCAACTGAAATATTTCAGGTCTTTAATTGTTTTAATACTGATGATTATGGCGTACAGCTCATGAAAACCCAAAATGCCTGTCCCAAAAAATTAGCATATCATGAAAAGGTTCTCTAAACAAGCTATTAACATAACCATCTGAATCAACAACGTAACTCTAAACACCTGCAAAAGATTCCTGAGGCTTTTAAAAACTCCCAGCCTTGTTCATTACTCAAAACCGCAATCATGGGTAAGACTGCCGAACTGACTGCTGTCCAGAAGGCCATCATTGACACCCTCAAGCAAGAGGGTAAGACACAGAAAGAAATTGCTGAACGAATAGGCTGTTCCCAGAGTGCTGTATCAAGGCACCTCAGTGGGAAGTCTGTGGGAAGGGAAACGTGTGGCAGAAAACACTGCACAACGAGAAGAGGTGACAGGACCCTGAGGAGGATTGTGGAGAAGGGCTGATTCCAGACCTTGGGGGACCTGCGGAAGCAGTGGACTGAGTCTGGAGTAGAAACATCCAGAGCCACCGTGCACAGGCGTGTGCAGGAAATGGGCTACAGGTGCCGCATTCCCCAGGTCAAGCCACTCTTGAACCAGAGACTGCGTCAGAAGCATCTCGCCTGGGACTGCTGCTGAGTGGTCCAAAGTTATGTTCTCTGATTACAGTAAATTTTGCATTTCCTTTGGAAATCAAGGTCCCAGAGTCTGGAGGAAGAGAGAAGACACAGAATTCACATTGCTTGAGATCCAGTGTCAAGTTTCCACAGTCACTGGGGTGTCATGTCAGCTGCTGGTGTTGGTCCACTGTGTTTTATCAAGGGCAGGGTCAATGCAGCTAGCTATCAGGAGATTTTGGAGCACTTCATGTTTCCATCTGCTGAAAAGCTTTATGGAGATGAAGATTTCATTTTTCAGCACGACCTGGCACCTGCTCACAGTGCCAAAACCACTGGTAAATGGTTTACTGACCATGGTATTACTGTGCTCAATTGGCCTGCAAACTCTCCTGACCTGAACCCCATAGAGAACCTGTGGGATATTGTGAAGAGAAAGTTGAGAGATGCAAGACCCAACACTCTGGATGAGCTTAAGGCCGCTATCGAAGCATCCTGGGCCTCCATAACACCTCAGCAGTGCCACAGGCTGATTGCCTCCATGCCACGTCGCATTGAAGCAGTCATTCATGCAAAAGGATTCCCGACCAAGTATTGAGTGCATAACTGAACATGATTATTTGAAGGTTGGCGTTTTTTGTATTGAAAACACTTGTCTTTCATTGGTGGGATGAAATATGCTAATTTTTTGGGACAGGCATTTTGGGTTTTCATGAGCTGTATGCCATAATCATCAGTATTAAAACAAAGACCTGAAATATTTCAGTTGGTGTGCAATGAATCTGAAATATATGAAAGTTTCATTTTTATCATTACATTATGGAAAATAATGACCTTCATCACAATATGCTAATTTTTTTAGAAGGACCTGTAAATTAAATTAAGAATCTATAGCCAAACATTCAGGTATTATCAATCCAGTCTGACTGTGGTTGAACTAATTTACAAAGAATGAGCTAACATGTCAGTCTCTAGATGTGAAAAGCTGGAGACACATGTCCAAAAAGGCTTGCAGTTATAGCTACAGTGAAAGATGTTTCTACAAAATACCCCTTGAGTCATGTTAGGTATGTTTCCATGATCTGTTTAAATTTTGAACCTATGATGTATGAGCTGTAAAGCTGCCAAAAGGGTTGGGTCTTCCCTTTTTTGTTGCTAACTTTGTCTAAGCTGTGTGAGGTACTGCTACCAATAGTCCAAGTACATTATTAGATTTTGCTTTATAAGATTAGCATTAGACGGGGTTGTGACCACTGATATAAGATTTTCTCCTGAAAAAGAGTAAGACAAGCGATTGGTGTTGCTCTGATGATGTTTTTTTCTGATACTGACTGGGCAGCTGGCAGGCCAGGACCTCAGCTCTCAGACACAGACTGCCATTCCAGCTCTGAGGCATGATACGGATGTACCGAGCCACCACAGGACCATTGAACTGACTCATCACCGGTGTGTCCTTATCCACGTTCCCATAGAACAACTACAGGACAGAGTTACAGAGGCATCAGAGGCAAGCATTGTACAACTTTGATTTGTCTTGGTATGTTTTTTGTTCAACTTCTACTCACCCATTCAGCGTAGCCGTCGTGCAGCACTGTCCAGTCACGGCTGTCGTTACTGAAGGCCACGAAGTACGACAACACGAAATCCTCACTAAAATGTACATGTCAGACATTTACTCATTGAAACTCATCTAAGAGGCCTTTTAGCCAGTATTATCATCACAGTTATCTAGTGCTTGTTCCTTGTGCAAGAACTATGAGGCATTTGGGAAAGGCTACTGTGACATCACAATTCAAAAAGCTACTCAAAGGCTGCATGTAATAATAATAATAATGTTATCACATTATCATCACTGTATGTTTCCATACAATGGTGAAATTAGTCTCTGCATTTAACCCATCCACCACCAGGTGGTGCAGTGGGCAGCTATTGAGGATGCCCAGGGGGCATTTTGGGGATAGGGTGTGCTGCCCAGAGACACCGTGAGGTATGTAGTGACCGGGGATCAAACCTGGGACTTTCGGGTCCCAAGTTGGCTGCCCTGCCTCTACACCATCTCGGCCCCCTACTGCTAGCTATGAACTTTGCCTGTTGAGAGGCATGTAACTGATTCCTGTTCCACTTTTTGTCCTTTAGCTTATAATTCCAAGCTTCAAAAGCCTCATCTTCTCAGGATAACAGACCCTGACCTCATCTGAAAATCTAGCATGATACCTAGCCTACTCTTTATCATGTTTTCTTACAAGTTAAGGTATTAGGGAAATGTAAACAAGAGGATTGGGCATTGGCGAAAAAGTATTCAAAACGTCTAATAGCATTTACTGGGATTCTAAATGTTTTGAGGTTTGAAAGAGTAAAACAAAATTGTGCGATAAATTTTCTTTCAAAAAGGTCACAGAGTTGTTGCAGACAACTGAAATCCGTCTCAAACCCTTCTCTGTTGAGTTTTTCTAAATTTTAGAGGACTACAGCTTTTGACACCTGCAGGAAGGCTCTCCTATGACAAAAAAACATCTAAGGCTTTAGTGCCAAAGGTCCAGGTCTAAAAAGCACACTGTCAATATGTATATATCATCACATGTAAAAACTAGCCCTGATTTGCCGATTTGCCTCTTTTCTTGCAATAATAAGTTGCTACCAAGTCGCCTAACGGTTGCAGCCCACCAAAATGCTACCTGTCATATTTATTGTGACAACGTAATAAAAGTAATGTTGTCTTGAGAAGAAGCTTTTAAACAGTTTGACTCTATAGATTCTAAATAATGTGTGGACCGGGAATCAGCTACATGAACCTCAACAGACGGATGAGCTACTTGAAGCTACTGGGTACTTTCCACGCATAGCTCTTTGGTAGATTCACTGCTGTCACAGGGACTGTTCCTTACAGATCACAAAAACAATAAACAAACAGATGATAGATTACTTCTGTTCCTCTGTCTATGTGACTAAATCATTATTAACAATGAAAATCGATAGTCAATAATAGTAGTGATTTCAACTTTTTCTAAAACAGTTGTCAAAGTTAACTGAAAGCCTTACACCACTTACTTCATGGTATAAAAACTCTAGAGTCAGAAGTTTCATTAGGTTATTGTTACACAATTATTTATATACATGTAATCTACAATCACAATTTCAGCAGTTAGTTGTGTTACTTTATCCCAATGGAGCCAGTACACTTCTATCAGGAGTATGATATATACTACTTCTGCTGGAATAATTGTGTAATGTAAAAACTACAATGGTAAAAATGTAAGTTTCTTTTGGCTGCTCTCTGCTTCAGGGGTTGCCACAGGGAAAGATTTGGCAATTGCTTCATGCCAGGTGCCCTTACTTGAGCTTGAACCCGCAACCTCAGGATTACAAGACCACAGTGCTGATCACCAAGCTACTGCAGCCCCTAAAATCTACAATGGTATATAAAGGTATTTAAAACCACTGTGGCATTTCTGCTTGGAGATGGTTTAAGGCAACTTAATTCTGTTTACGTCTTGCCTCCCTACAATCTGGTTAAAGTCGAACTGTCTCTTTCTGAAAAAAGATTGTATGAAGTGAAGATTTAACGTGACTCACTGTTGCTCTGAATTCCTTCCCTGTGTGATGACACCACTGAATTCCACCTCTCGGCGTGCATCAACCTGAAACCAGTGGTCTTTTTCTTCGGACTCTGCACACCATGCACCGCCATACAGGTCATCTTCATTCTCAGAGGTCTGCACACATTTTACATTCCATATTTGTAAAGTAATGCTTTCCGTACCGTACCCATGAAATCTGGGGCTTAGTTAGATCCTTTAGTGTTTTTTTTTTCTCTCCATTCACATTGTTACATAGAGCATTTTATTTACCACCTCATTCCTGTCATTATGGGTGGATGAGCCCTATATTTACTGTAAAGGAAATTACCATGTTTTTATTCTGAATGTTTCTGTAAAGTGCCCTGAGACAACTTTTTTGTGATTTAGCGCTATATAAATAAACTGAATTGAATTCAAATTCCACGAGAAATCCCCATAAATAAGAAAACGATCTAACCAATGTCCAACATTGACCAACATTAGTATGCAGGATATCAGGCGGTTATAGGATTATTAATTTAGAAAAAAACACATTTCAATAAGTGCTTTTCTGAAACTAATACGGCCTGAAAAAGCAAATAAAAGAATAGTTTGGAATAATGCTGTAGTAAAATGTAAAGACCAGTAGTTCATAGATGATTGTGCTTTTTTGGTCTTTCTATTCCCAGTTGAACATACAGTGTATGATACCTTAATCATATTCACAAACGTACACAGCAACAACAAAAAAGTTTTAAAAATAATTAAATGTCTTTAGACTTCTAAACTTCTAGACTCCATTAGACTTCTACAGCTGCTCAGTGACCAAGAAAACCACCCTGATCAACGAGGACCCCTCACATCCACTACACAACGGCTTCCAGATGCTTCCATCAAACAGGCGTTACCGAGTCTCGCTGGCCAGGAATAATATTTATAAGAAATCATTTGTACCATCTGCAGTAATATTCTTAAACAAAGCAAAGTAGGCACATCTTAGTGGTAACTAATGGTAATAATGTGGTTTTTATTATGTTCTGTTGTTGGTTCTTGTGTGTGTATGATGAATGTAGAGCGTGTTGAAGAAGACTTTCTACCACAATTGTGGTAGACAATAAAGTTTCATCTTAGCACATCTTAAACTTGAGAAAGCTTGTTTCTAGTGAATGTTTTGTTCAATGTACCTGTTGAAATTAAAAGTATACATTTGACTTTTTTAGGGAAAAGTACAAAAAGACTAATGTAAGGACTACTCATGGCATTTACATGTGTATGTAAAGACAAAAAACATTCAAATTGGAATGTCGCAAAACTCAATCTATATTGCTCTCTACACATCATGTAATTAGTAACATCCATCCATCCATCCATCCATTATCTTGACCTCCTTTTTGGGTCAGGGGGGTCACTGGTGCCCATGTCCAGACATCACTGTGTGAGAGGCACCCTGGACAGGTCTCCAGACCATCACAGGGACACATGGAAACAAACAAACATTCATTTGTTTCTATCTCTCACCTAGGGGCAATTTAGAGTTACCAATCAGTCTAACATGCATGTTTTTGTCTGTGGGAGGAAACCGGAGTACCCGGAAAAAGCCCACGCAGCACGGAGAGAACATGCAAACTCCACCCAGAAATGCTTCCAGCTGGGATTTGAACGGGGCGGCCTGCTCGCTGAGAGGCGGCAGCTCTTCCAACTGCGCCACCATGCCGCCCTGTAATTAGTAACATTACCTGTACAATAAGAAACTGAGGTAATTTCTAAACTCTAATGTTGCCAAAGTTTTCAAGCATCGTTTTACAACAGTATAATAGACTTTCTGAAATTCTTTTGGTTTGTGTACCACCAAAGGATTTTCAGTGGCCCCCCACATGGGCTGCCCATTGAAAAAAATTGGAGCTGCCATTGGCAAGATCTTGCACAGAGCTCCAGACCAAGGTCAACTGAGTGCCCTTTTATTTTTATTCTATTTCCATCTCCCTGTTGCCCTTTCCAGTCCAGGACAGATTTGGTACTGTCTTGTTCCTGACATCTTTTGACAGCTCTTTGGTCTTGCCCATGGTGGTGGCGAGGTAGAAATAGAAGAACTTGATTCTGTGAACAGGTGTGCTTCATACACACCATGAGTTAAAGTCAAGAGAGTCTGAATTTTATTTTGATTTATCAATTAGGTACTTGACTGACTTAATGATGAATTGACCTAATCTTTTGGCACACTGCCATATAACCAGTCTATAGGAACCAAAATTCTGGCATGGTTGAAGCTTGGATAGAATATGCACAACTGTGCTGCCAACAAAGGGTTCTCTACAAAAAAACTAAGTGGTTTAAATATCCAGAACTTATTTTGTTCAGTGACATGGGAATCAATTTGTAACACTTAACAACATATTTCACAACACTTGTATCCCATGTTAGTGTATGTAGTAATTTAGGTAAGATGGCTGCCAAATTCAGTACTGTGAGATCATGTGTTTGATGCTTTGTAAGAAGTACCTGCATGTTCAGTCGACCCCTCTGAGCTGAGAAGCCATGGTGGGACTGAGAAGAAGCCAGAAGCTGGTCGTCTTCCACCCGGTGAGACTCCAAGCCCAGAGGAGGACAGTCTGTGACGAAGAAAAGCACATGCACAACAAGGAGATCTTTCCAAAATGTCCCAAAATTATGCTGAAACATGCGTAGTGTGATTAATGTTAGAAGATGCAGACACCAGAATTAAAGGGAAATAAATCTCATACTTTTTGGCTCAGCTGCCACTGAAGCCTTCTTCAGTCTCTCCTCCTCTTCTTCCTCCCATGTTTTCTTCAGCTGCTCAGCTTTTAGGTACCAAGAAAACAATGTGTGAAAACATGTTTGCACATGGACTTTGCTCACCAGCCACTAACACAAAATACTTGTGATATTCTCACTAGTTTGCGCCCGTGCTTTTCTCCTTTGTAAAAAACAGATAACTTGATCCTCACTGAAACTGGACATGTGGGTAGTTTTCCGTCTGTTTTATTAGAAACACTGAGGTTAAAGTGTTTTATATTACTTGTTTGCTAATAAGATTATATTCTATGACCTCACTTCCTGCCTCCTGATATTACATCTCCCCTCAGTTTGAGATTTATATAACCATTCACTTTTTTCCCTCAGCTGTAAGAGCCAATAATTTCCACCTTTTTCCGCCTTCTCTTTTCGAGCTCTCTCCTCCTCTTCCTCCTGTTTCTTCACTGCCACTGTGAAAGACACAGACGAGGTAAATCATCTGACTGCCACAGTGAAGACCTGAGGTTGATGTTAGTTCAGTTGTTGACAGGAAATGGACGTACAGTCAGTGTAGTCATAGTCTTCATACCAGGGATCTGCATACGGGGTAGTGGTTTCCTCTGAAACATAAAAATATGAGATTACTCCATGTTGCTTTATTCCACTATGATTCTTACATGAAGCGCAGAAACATAGTCATATGATGGAAAATAAAATATTTTGAGAGGATCTAAACTGAAGGCACAATTCTGTTGGCTAGTCTGGACTGGATTTTATTTATTTATTAACCTTTATTTAACCAGACAGATAGATCCCGATGAGATCACAGATCTCTTTTGCAAGGGAGGTCTGGACCTGAAGGCAGCCTAACATGCATGTTTTTAGATTGTGGTAGGAAACTGGAGTATCTGGGAGAAACCCACACAAACATGAGGAGAACATGCAAACTCTACACAGAAAGACCCCTGGTCCAATCTGGGGATTGAATCCAGGACCTTCTTGCTGTGAGGCAACAGTACAAACCATTGAGCCATCGTGCTGTCAACACAGACACTAATATTAAACCAAGTTAAAACAGAAGAATTTACGGTAAAAGCATCAGATAAATTCTTTGTACCTGCTGCAAACTAAAACAAGCAAACAAAATGGTCATACTCATAACCTCACTCTGTGTGAGTACCTGGTATGTACATGATGACTTCAGTAGTTGTGACCTCTGCCTTCTTTTTAGCATCTGTAAAGGTCAAACCACAATTATAAGCATGAAATAGAAATGTTCTGTTGAAATCTTTGTTTTCAAACGTTAGTAATAAAAACAGCATTCCTTGAAGAAATTCATTTTGCCTTCTGCCTCGGATGTCAGCAGAAGATCTTATGTGGTTTTTGAGGTTCAAGGTTCTTTATTGTCATTCGCATCACATGTGGTACATGAGGTGGGAAAAAATTGTGCAATCATGGTTCCAGTTACAGCCAAGAATAGGCAAAGATATAAAGTATAAAAAGAAACAGATCTAAGGTATACACTAACGAACACTAAACAATACACTAAAGATCTAAGATATATGCTAAACACTAATAATGTAAAATAATACGGTATATTAAACAGCAGCCCAAACATGAGTCTGTAGTGAGTAGCTATATTTATATAGTGCCGAATCACAACAAAGTTGTCTCAGGGCACTTTACAGGAACATTCACATACATAAAAGCCAATTAGTAAAGTTCTCTATCTAAGGAATCCAGCAGACAAGTTGAATCTTGGCTTAGTTGCAGTCTCCCATCCTGAGCAAGCACAGTGGCAACAGTGGAAAGGAAAAACTCCCTTTTAAAAGGAAGAAACCTCCAGCAGAACCAGGCTCAGGACAAGCGGCCATCTGCTTTGACCGGCTGGTTGAGAGGACAGGAAGGAGAGACAGACGAACATAGAATGGTAGGTCCAGATATAGGTCCAGGTGTATCTGAAAGACAAAAAAAAAACACATGTTAAGGATAGAGGGGTTAAGAGACACCACAACATGTGGGAATGGCTGGGAGTTTAACCTCGACTTTCTGGTCCCAAGTCGGCTGCCCTGCCTCTACACCATCTCAGCCCCCGATAGGTAAAGGTACCTGAGGAATATGTAGCATATTACTAAAATATGTCTTATTTCTAATGTTTTAAGTATTTCACTTTACTATTATCTGTGAGCGGTGGTGGCACAGAGGTTAGGAAGCTTGGGCCTGTGATCGGAAGGTTGCCAGCTCAACTCCCTGGACCGACAACATCAAAATGTGGGTGGGAAAGGTGAAACACCCACACCTGCCTCCACCCTCACTTGCTCCACCCTGGGCCCTTGAGCAAGACCCTTAACCCACACCATCTGCTCCCCCTGGCGCCCTAGATAGCAGCTCTCTGCTCCACACAGAGGGCTGTGGTAGCTTGGTGGTCTGTGGTTGTGTCAGGAAGGATATCCTGTGTAAAAATAATCACCAAGTCTTTTTGTGAGTTAGTTCACTGTGGAGACCCCTGAAGAAGAGAGGAGCCGAAAGAAAATAAAAACTTTACAATTAGTACATAAACTTTTCTGCTCTTATTCTATCCAGACCTCCATGGCATCATGGCTGATGACTCTTCAGACAGAGGAGGCCTTACAGAACCAGATTAGTTCACCCAGCACTGTTCCTATTTCTTCATGAATCAATCCATTCCGCGTGATTAATGGAGAATATTCAAACCACCATCCTCTATTGAATCAGGTGTTACTTATGGAGGTAAACATTACGGGTGGGCGGACCGATCCAAATAAATCAACAATATCGATACCAACATGGTTATTGATATTAATCAATACCAGTATAATGATATCAATACTTTCGCTTCAGTTTCTCTCCTGTATGCACTACTGCGGTTTCATCAAAGATGAGAGCCGACAGTGTAAGAGCCGCTCCTGTAGGCAAGGCCCTCAGAGTGGATGCTGGGAATATTTCTTTGAATTCAAGGCTTTGGAGGTTGTTTTGTTATTTACACTATTTATTGTATTTTCACTAATTATTTTTGATTTGTAGTTATTTTTTCAAGCCCAGAAAATAAATTCACTTAAGAGGAGAAATGTAATTTTACTCCTTTATATCCTAAATATATTTTACAGTTTTATAACATTTGTTGCAGCGTGATATGTACAGTTTGTTCATTTAAGAAAAAATCCCGAAAAGGAGTGCAATGAAGGAATTATTTTTATTTAATTTTCATAGTTTCTGAACACAATTTCTGTGTCCTCTCTGCTCCACACAGAGGGCTGTGGCAGATCGATGGTCTGTGGTTGCGTCAGGACGGGCATCCGGCGTAAAAATACCTGCCAAGTCTTCGTGCAACTTAGTTCGCTGTGGCGACTCCTAATGCAGGGAGCAGCCGAAAGAAGAAGAAGAAAAAAAAAGTTTCTGAAAACGTTTTAATTTATTCTTGACTGATCATTTTGTGCACTTTGTTTAAGGAAAAAAATCCAGCCATCACAAGGTATGGAGAAAGTTGTTTTGTACTGTTGTGTTTTGTACTGGTGTTGTTGGTTTTTTTTGAATGTCCAGAGGACCAGATTTAACTTTTTTAGATTTTTCTACCTGGATTATTGAGCATGCATCAGGATATTGTTTTGTTACTGTTCTATTTTTTTCAGAATTTAAAAAAAAATTCTAATAAAGTATTTTTTATTTACTTATAAACTTTGCCTAATTATATCCTGGGTCTTAACTAATATATGATCCAAAGGAAAAATCACAAAAACACTTAAGTCATCAAAATTCACCATAATTATTTAAAAGTATCGTATCTGTATCAGTATTGGGGAGTGGTGGCGCAGAGGTTAGAGAAGGTGGGCCTGTGATCGGAATATCGCTGGTTCAAGCCCTGGTACCGACAACATCAAAAAATGTGGGTGGGGTAGGTGAAGCACCCACACCTGCCCCCACCCTCATTCGGCCCACTCTGGGCCCTTGAGATAACATAGATAGCAGCTCTTTGCTCCACTCAGAGGGCTGTGGTAGCTCGGTTGCCTGTGGTTGCATGAGGAAGGGCATCCAGCATAAAAAATAATTGTCAAGTCTTCATGCAACTTAGTTCGCTGTGGCGACCCCTAACGCAGGGAGCAGCCGAAAGAAGAAGAAGAAGAAAAGAAAAAGAAAAAAAAAAAGAGAAAAGTATCGGTGATAATGGACCTGTATTTATTTGGTACTGATCAATACCAAATTTTGCAGTATCGCACACCACTAATAAACTTAGTAACAACCTGTTAAAATACCACCAGAATGCAGGAAATGGCATCTACTTTATTCAAAATTTTCTGGGGGAGGACCCCCAGAGCCCCCACCAGTGTGTCCCCCACATTGCAAATGTTTCTAATTCAATTCAATTTCAATTCAGTTTATTTATATAGTGCCACATCACAACAAAGTTGTCTCAGGGCACTTTACAGAAACATTCACATACATAAAAGCCAATTAGTAAAGTTCTCTATCTAAGGAATCCAGCAGACCAGTTGAATCTTGGCTTCATTGCAGTCTCCCATCCTGAGCAAGCACAGTGACAACAGTGGAAAGGAAAAACTCCCTTTTAAAAGGAAGAAACCTCCAGCAGAACCAAGCTCAGGACAAGCGGCCATCTGCTTTGACCGGCTGGTTGAGAGGACAGGAAGGAGAGACAGACGAACATAGAATGGTAGGTCCAGGTGTATCTGAAAGACAAAAAAACACGTTAAGGACAGAAAAAATAATTACAAATACAAAACCGGTTGAGCAGAGTAAGTAAAGACAGTAGCAGAGTGAAAAAATGTGGTCAGTTTGTTCTCCAGCAGTCTAAGGTTGTTTTCACACCTGATAGTCAGGTAGACTCGGTTCGGTTCGGGACCAATATTCATGACATTTTGTTTACATTTGAGCTGGTGCGTTTGCATTCACACTGCACTGTGCAGTCGAGCCAACCTGTTGAACCAACCTGTTCCCCAGCTTGCCTATGGGGGCGCTGCACCAAGAACTACTGAAAGAAACAACACAAAAACCTCTGAAGACACTTCTTCTGGAAATAAAAACAAAAACAGAGTGGCATCAAGTTTTAGCAGCTTTAGGAGTTATTCAAAAAGCGTTCAATACAAAAACAACTGGACTTTATTTGTAACAGAAGACGTTTTGCTCCTCATCCGAGGAGCTTTCTCAATTCGAAGAGCAGAGAGTGAGAGATACAGGTTATAAGGCTGAGTGAGATAAGACCCACACACACATATGTAGATTGGCAATTCACACCTAAACAAACATTAACAGTAACAGTGTGAAAACCGGCTGGGAATCTGTTTTAAAGTTGCATTATAGGTTTTTGAAAGTGGAAATCTGAGGCCTCCTCCTCTGTTAAGAGACGGCTTTTCTCTTTTTACATAAATTGCCTCCTTCACCCCCCTCTCAAACCATCTGTGTTCTCGGGCCAAAATGTGCACATATTGGTCCTCAAAAGTGTGTCCCTTATCTGTGAGGTGGAGGTGAACTGCTGAGTCTTGTCCTGTGGAGCTGGCTCTCCTGTGATGAGCCATGCATATGTGAAGAGGCTGTTTAGTTTCTCCAATGTAGAGGTCTGGACAGTCCTCGGTCCAGTGCAGCGAGGACTGTCCAGACCTCTACATTGGTCTTATCTCACTCAGCCTTACAGAGATTGGAAGTTTCTGACCCCATTGCTTCTACTATTAAAGTAATTTGTTTTATTACTCTAAGGAAATGTGTGTTCAGAGATACGTTCCTGCTGCTACTTTTGATTTTTATTGTTTAAACATGAATAAATGTGTAAAACTAAACTAAACCGTAACTGTCTCTGTTTCTTAATTTCATCTTGATCACATTTTTTTTTATTTTTTGTCTCCAAGCTGGAAAAGTCCCCAGAACTCTGGTCACCTTACCCAGTAGGCCAACAAAAACAGTCAGACTTTTTAATGGTTAATCTGAATCAAGATGGACACCACAGCTACTTTAGCAAATACAAACATGGCTACAGTGCATTCTTTTAAACTCAAACTTAATTTTATGCTCAATTTTGGCATGATAGTATGAGATTTAGCTCCAACACCTAGTTTGGTAACAGGTTGCACTAGATCTTTGCTTAAACTTTGGCATGCAAAGAGGCAGACATTATAGATTCTTTCAAGCAATGCTGGGGTTTTCATTTAAAAAGCATTCAAACTACCATGGTTGTGTCTTTTGGAGTCTTACCCAGGCCTGGCTCTACAGGCTCCATCAGGGTCAGGCCTGGCTCTACAGGCTTCATCAGGGTCAGGTCTGGCTCTACAGGCTTCATCGGGGTCAGGTCTGGCTCTAGAGGCTCCACAGGGGTTAGAGCTGGCTCTAAAGGCTTTCTAAAGACTGACAAAGACAAATTAAGAAATTTAAATGATAAAATCTCTTCATGCCAATAAACAAAACAATTACACACAGTAATAGCACAACAATCAGAATTTAGTTCAAATAGTTGTCCATGTTTAATTGTATTGTTTTAATTTTCTCAACATAAACCACAAATCTAAAATGAACTTACTCGTGTCTGAGCCTAGTTCAATCAGTGGCTTCTCCTTTTCCTCCTCCCGAGAGGGAGGCTGGATATCCGGCTGCACTGTGGGTGTAGTTATGGGTTTCTTAGCGGGTTTGGGTGCCTTTGGCTTTTTTGTTGGTTTTGGTTTCTTGGTGGGTTTTGGCAGTTTGGGCTTCTTCGTAGGCTTTGGTGCTTTCTGCTTTTTTGCTTTGGCCTCTTTCTCAGCTGCCTTCTTTGCCCTGGCTTTGGAAAAATGTAAAAAAGACATAATGAAAACCAGTGAAATAGAAGTGTAGCTTTTTACACATATTTATTAAAGTGCTTGAAGTGCTGACATCTTCAAATTTCTTTCTGCTCTCTTTATCCAATTTGTTTGTACCTCAACCATAAAATTTTATAAATAAAACAAGTTAAAGCTGAATTCCAGACAGAAATGTGTGTAACACATGAATCTGGATGAGTCTGTTGGACCAGAGTGCTACTTTAAAGAACAGTGACCACAAAATGACAATTAAAGGAGTTTTGTTTTACATGTCTGTGGCCGGTTGTATCATAGTTCCTCCCAAGCTTAATATTGAGAGAAATTACATGTGGTCGAGTTTAATTGGTCCTAGATCAGGATTTGACTGTTTTTTTTGTGGCAGTATGAAAGATAGTTGTTCAGTTTAGACAGAATTGTAGACAAAATCATGATAATAGGATGAACAAAAATCACAAACATGAATAATGTCAGTTTTCTGTGCGTGGTAAATATAAACAAGTACATGAGTGTGAAACTGTACACTTGCCAAAACAAGGGATATTTTAACCCTCCTGCTGCCTTTGGTTCAAAATGACTCGAGTCCTTCAGTTCTAACACTGAGGCTGCAGGGCTCATTTTGATGCAAAGATAGCTGGAGGGTTAAATATTATTATATCAATACTTTCATCTTTCTTTCAAATATTTCTAAAATTAAATATTTGATTTGTATATTTGTTATCTTGCGGGGAGTGGTGGCACAGAGGTTAGAGAAGGTGGGCCTGTGATCGGAAGATCGCCAGTTCAAGCCCCGGTACCGACAACATCAAAAATGTGGGTGGGGTAGGTGAAGCACCCACACCTGCCCCCACCCTCATTCGTCCCACTCTGGGCCCTTGAGCAAGGCCCTTAACCTTCACCATCTGCTCCTCTGGGTGTCCTAGATAGCAGCTCTCTGCTCCACACAGAGGGCTGTGTTAGCTCGGTGTCTGTGATTGCGTCAGGAAGAACATCAGGCGTAAAAATATCTGCCAAGTCTTCGTGCGAATTAGCTCTCTGTGGCGACCCCTAACACAGGGAGCATCCAAAAGAAGAAGGAAAAAAAATGTATATTTGTTATCTTAAATAATAAAAACAGTATTCAGAAATTAAAATTTTCTTTAAAATTACTGGATTTTCAGACGTTTAAAGGGGTGGTCTGGTGATTTTTGAATTGATGTTCTAATAGAGCACTCATCTCATTGCAAATTGATGCATTTGCAGCCTCAGCACTATTGGCGTGTACAATCTGTTTCAGTAGGTTTATATTCATGTCAATTGCACAGTAACGTGGACGTTGTTTGGTTGAGAAAACAGAAAAGACCAAAACAACTAAAACTGGAAATCAAGTGGACAAAAATGACATTCTATACTGAGTTCACATAACAGAAATGCCACCAGCCATGGAAATAACCTCAGAGCCACTGAACTCACGCTGTGCTGAGCTGATATTTGGTTCCACCCACTTTAGAGCCTCATGATATACTGATTATAAAGTTTAAGTACTAAACAGGAGGTTGTGGCACAGGGAATATTACAGAGAATAGCTCTTCAAAGTGTTCTCAGTTTTTCATCTAGATTCATTACAACTGTCATTAGACTTTTATGTGGGCACAGAGGGCTGCTTGTCTTCCTGATACTGTACAAACTCTCAGACACCAAATGTATGAGTACAAAGTAGATGATTTTCATTATTTTATAGAGATGTTTAGTATTTAAATGGTAAATGGACTGTACTTATATAGATTAAATGAAAGAGCTTTATAACATTCATACACCGATGGGACACACATCAGAGGCAATGAGGGGTTCAGTGTCTGTTGCCCAGGGACACTTCAGCATGTGACTGCTGGTGAATTCGAACCCCCAACACTTGCATTGGAGGACGACTGCTCTAACCATTCAGCCACAGCCGCCCCTAATTAATCCTTAATAATCTTTGATAACATGATTTTAATAGGTTCAGGCATTGTTTAAAGAAAATTAATGTACAGTTTCCATTTTTAAATACCCTATATTACAAAAAACAGCATGTAAAATGGTTATATGTTCATATTGATGGGCAAGTTGTTTAATATAAGCTACACATCTAAGCTTAAGCACATATTGTTCTGTTTTGTCAGACACACATGCTAAAAGGTTATCAAGTGCAAAAGAACATCACAAACATCGTACACCAGCTATTAAGCAAGGTGGTGGTAGAGTGATGATTTGGGTTTGCTGTCAAAGAGACAACAATTAACTCCTCTGTGTGTTAAAATATATAGAATCAATTGAGAGGCCATCTCCTCCTTGATCACCACCTTATCAAGGTGGAGGAGTTTGTGTGCTTGAATGACCACAGTGATCATTCAAGACCCTACCAGGGGCAATTATAATTGTCCCTGGTAGGGTCTACAATGCAGATTGGTCCTAGGTGACAGGCCATACAAAGAGCAATTCCAAAGACTCAAATGGACCAAAAACAACAAGGAGCACAGTGTCTCTTGCCCGGATGTGGGTTATCTGATCCCTAACCTGGAGCCAGGCCTGAGAGAGGGGCTCACCAGCGAACAGCTTGTGACCAGGTCTCTAGCCATGGGGCCCGGTCAGGCTCAGCCTGAACGAGCAACATTGGTTTTCCTTCTTTTGGGCCCACCACCTGCAGGAGAGGCCATACGAGTTGGGTGCATGACACTATGGACAGTGACCGAACGTGGGGGCCTTGGCGTTATGACATTGGCTTACCAAAACTAGCTTTTTGGACATGGAATGTCACTTCTCTGGCAGAGAAGGAGCCTGAATTTGTACGAGGTTGAGCGGTACTGAATAGATATAGTTGGGCTCACTTCTATGCACATCATGGGCTTCAGAACCAATCTCCTTGAGAGAGGCTGCATCTTTTTCTGTTTTGGAGTTGCCCATGGCGAGAGGCACTAAGCTGGTGTGGATCTACACTTAGCCCCACAACTTGGTGCCTGTGTGTTGGAGTTTTCACCAGAAGATGGGGGGAGGGGGTAGCTTCCTTGTGCAACAATGTGGGTGGATGGGCTCTGTTGGTTGTTTGTGCCTATGCACCAAATGGTAGTTCAGAGTGTTCAACCTTTTTGGAATCCTTAGCAAGGTGCTGGAAGGTACTCCAGCTGGAGGCCCCTTTATTCTGATGGAGGACTTCAATGCCCACATGGGGAATGGCAGTGTGACCTGGAGAAATGTGATTGGGAGGAACAGCCTCTCTGATCTGAATCAGAGCTGTGTTCTGTTGTTGGACTTCTGTGCTAGTCATAGTTTGTCCATCACTAACACCAGGTTAGAACATAAGTGCACTTGGCACCAGGATGCCCTAGGTCGTAGATCGATGATTGACTTTGTAGTCATGTCATCTGATTTGCAGCCATTTGTTTTGGACACTCGGGTGGAGAAAGGAGCTGATCTGTCAACTGATCACCACCTGGTAGTGAGTTGGACCAGATGATTTGTCAGAAACTCCAGAAGACTCAGGTGGAGGCTTCAACAATCACCTGGATCAAAGACTACCTGACAAACAGACCACAGTTTGTGAGACTGAATGGTTGTGTGTCTAACCATGTGGTCAGTAGCTCACGAGCACCACAGGGGACTGTAATCTCACCATTCCTTTTCACTCGGTACACCTCAGATGCCCAGTATAAAACAGACTCCTGTCATCTGCAGAAATATTCTGACGACTCTGCAGTGGTCGGGTGTATCAGAGATGGACAAGAAGCTGAGTACAGGGAACTCGTGGACCGCTTCGTGGCATGGTGTGGAAACAATCATCTCATCTTGAACGTGAACAAAACAAAGGAGATGATTGTAGATTTCAGGAGAAATAGGAACAGGTCCAACCCTATTTCCATCATGGGAGAAGAAGTGGAGGTGGTGGAGAAGTATAAATACCTTGGAGTTCACCTGGACAACAGACTGGACTGGAAATCAACAGTGAAGCCATCTACAAGAAGGGACAGAGCAGACTGTACTTCTTGAGGAAGCTGAAGTCCTTCAACGTTTGCAGCAAGATGCTGCATATCGTCTATAAATCTGCTGTAGAGAGCGCTATCTCTTCTGCCATCATTTGCTGGGGTAGCAGCACCAGAGCAAGTGACTTAAAAAAAGATCAACAAGCTCATAAAGAAGGCTGGCTCAGTTCTGGGGACTCCTCTAGAACCTTTGGAGATGATTGTACAAAGAAGGATTCTTCATAAAACGAAGAACATTATAGACCACCCTCAGCACCCTCTTCATCAGACTGTCATACAACAACAAAGTGTCTTCAGTCAGAGGCTTCTTCAAATCCGTTGTAGGACAAACCACTACAAGAGATCCTTCCTGCCCACAGCCATCAGCATCTATAACAACTCTTTAATGAAACCAGGATGATGAATTACAACATTTAATTTCCCTCTGGGATTAATAAAGTATTTTTGAATTTGAATTGAATTGAATTGAATGATGGGGAAGATGCCAGACAGACCCTGTAGACCCAAATGTGTAGTGAGGGTTTGCTGGATACGCCTGGCAGACGAACCCTTCAGAAAGATCTTCAACTCACATCCACATCTCAGATGAGGCGAGGGACACTGAGTCCGAGTGGGCCATGTTCCTCACCTCAACTGTTGATGTGGCTGCCTTGAGCTGTGGCCACAAGGTTGTCAGTGTTTCTCACAGTGGCCATCCTCAAACTTGGTGGTGGATACCCTGGGTTAGGGAGGCAGTCAGGCTGAAGAAGGAGTCCTATCGGGCCTTGATGGCTGGTGGGACTCTGGAGGCAACCACTGGAGGACCAAGTGGGCTGTAGCCATGACTGTTGCTGAGGAAAAAGTTTGGATTTGGAAAGAATTTGGTGAGGTCTTGGTCACTAATGATATTCTCATGGCCTCAGACAATGGACTTGTGTATATGCTGGTCCTGTTAGACCTCAGTGCTGCATTTGATACGGTTGATCACAATATTTTACTACAGAGGTTTGAATATGATATTGGGATTACAGGAACAGCTCTAAAATGGTTTAAATCATATCTATCTGATAGAGTCCAGTTTGTAAATGTAAATAATAAATCTTCATACACCAAAGTTAGTCATGGAGTTCCTCAGGGCTCAGTGCTTGGGCCAATACTCTTTACTTTATATATGCTTCCATTAGGTAAAGTTATTAAACAGCATGGGATAAATTTTCATTGTTATGCTGATGACACACAATTATATTTGTCCATTAAACCCAATGAATCCAATAAGCTACTTAGACTACAAGCATGTCTTAAAGACATAAAAACCTGGATGACCCTTAATTTTCTCCTGTTGAACACAGACAAGACTGAGGTTTTGGTTTTTGGACCTGAGCACCTTAGGAATTATTATTTTTTTTGTCTTTCTCCCTCTTTAGATGGCATTAATCCATTCTCCAGCTCTAATGTTAAAAATCTTGGTGTTATTTTTGATCAGGACATGTCTTTTATCCCCCACATTAAAAATGTTACTAGAACTGCCTTCTTCCACGTACATAATATCGCTAAAATTAGAAACATCTTATCTAAAAATGATGCAGAAAAACTGGTCCATGCATTTGTCATGTCTAGACTGGATTATTGCAATGGTTTATTATCTGGATGTCCAAATACGTCTTTAAAAGGCCTTCAGTTGATCCAAAATGCTGCTGCCAGAGTCTTAACCGGAGATAGTAGGAGAGATCATATTTATCCAGTTTTAGCTTCTCTCCATTGGCTCCTTGTCAAATCCAGAATAGAATTCAAAATCTTACTTCTAACCTACAAAGCTCTCAACAACCTGGGTCCATCTTATATTACAGATCTTATTGTTCCATATTTTACTAACAGAGCACTTCACTCTCAGACTGCAGGTTTACTAGTGGTTCCTAGAATTTACAAAAACAGAATGGGAGGCAGATCTTTCAGTTATCAGGCTCCTCTCTTGTGGAACCAACTTCCAATCTCTGTCCGTGAGGCTGACACATTATCCAGTTTTAAAACTAGGCTTAAGACTTTCCTTTTTGCTAAATCCTATAGTTAGGGTGGGCTTGGGTTTCCTGAGCTGTCCCTTAATTATGCTGCTATAGGCTTAGACTGCTGGAGGACAAACTGACCACAATTTTCACTCTGCTACTGTCTTTACTTACTCTGCTCAACCTGTTTTGTATTTGTAATAATTTTTTCTATCCTTAACGTGTTTTTTTGTCTTTCAGCTACACATGGACCTATACTTGGACCTACCATTCTGTGTTCGTCTGTCTCTCCTTCCTGTCCTCTCAACCAGCCGGTCAAAGCAGATGGCCGCTTGTCCTGAGCCTGGTTCTGCTGGAGGTTTCTTCCTTTTAAAAGGGAGTTTTTCCTTTCCACTGTTGCCACTGTGCTTGCTCAGGATGGGAAACTGCAATGAAGCCAAGATTAAACTTTTCTGCTGGATTCCTTAGATAGAGAACTTTACTAATTGGCTTTTATGTATGTGAATTTTCCTGTAAAGTGCCCTGAGACAACTTTGTTGTGATTTGGCACTATATAAATAAACTGAATTGAATTAAATTGAATAGAAACTCACGAGTAGCTCAGATCAGAAATTATGGCAAACCATCAGGCTGCTGAGAAGAGGAAAGCAGTGCTTTACTAATGCTGTGTTTAGTAAAGGTGGGGTGCCATTGACTTCAACCAGTGATGTCATCAGGAGGTGGCAGGAATATTTCTTGGATCTTCTCAATCCCACCAGCATGTCTTCCATGCTGCAAGCTGAGGTATGGGACTCAGTTTTGGTCTGTCCATAACCGTGGCTGAGGTCACTGAGGTAGTTAAAAAGATCCACGGCAGCAGGGCTCCAGGGGTGGACGAAATCCACCCTGATTTCCTTAAGGCTCTGTATATTATGGGACTGTCTTAGTTGACATGCCTTTGCAACATCGCATGGACATCGGGGCAACACCACTGGATTCGCAGACTGGGATGGTGATTCCACTTCTCAAAAACGGGGGACCGGAGCGTGTGCTCCAATTATAGGGGCATTGCTCTTTTTAGCCTCCCTGGTAAGGTCTATTCAGGGTACTGGAGAAGCGAGTCTGATCGTTGTTTGAACCTCAGATCAAGGAGGAACCATGCTGGTTCTGTCCTCTGCGTGGAGCACTGGACCAGGTCTTTACCCTCACTAGGGTCCACGAGGGGTCATGGAAGTTTGCCTGTCCAAATTACGTGCTTTGTAGACTTGGAGAAGGTGTTTGATCATGTTTCTCAGGGTACACTGTGGGGGTGCTCTTCTTTTGTGGGATTGGAGGCCCGTTTGGTCCATATACAAGTGGTGCGAGATTCTGTTTCACATTGGTGGCAGTAAGTCGAACTTCTTCAGGCTGAGAGTTGGACTCTGCCAGGGCTGCCCATTGTCACCGAAGAAAATCCAGAGAAAACCCACACATGCACAGAGAGAACATGCAAACTCCACTCAGAAAGGCCCCCCAGCCAGGATTCGATCCGGTGACCTTCTTGCTGAGAGGGAGCAGCTCTACCAACTGTGCCACCATCCCGCCCTGAATTAAACTAATGTGATGAATAAAAATGCCTGAAAGTGTGCACTGACCTTTCCCCTGCTGTGCAGTTTTTTTGAGTAAATCAATAGCTAAGTAGACATTTATGAGAAAAAAACATAAACCATCTGGATCAAATAAGCTTAAACTTTACTGGGAAAAAGCAGTTCAATAACATGATAACAAGATTGTAGCAAAAACACCAGCCAAATCGGTTTATCTGGTAAAAGTCAGGGAAACTAAAAGCAGAAGATAAAGGAAGGATGACGTGTTGTTGACAAGACATATAGAACTGCACAGGAAAATGGCAGCAAGAGTTTTTACACAAGCTGCAAATGAGGTGCTCTCAAGTTTTTCCTGCTGAAAATGTGACAAA
This sequence comes from Nematolebias whitei, assembly GCF_014905685.2. Lineage (NCBI taxonomy): Eukaryota > Metazoa > Chordata > Actinopteri > Cyprinodontiformes > Rivulidae > Nematolebias > Nematolebias whitei. The sequence goes on from NC_056515.1 coordinate 14,280,841, forward strand.
TTTAAACTTTTTTGTTTTAGTTGCTTTTTTGGGTGGATTTTTATGTAACCAAAGTCTCCCAGACTCCCAGGGCTGCAGTTTTTGCTTGATGCAGTGGAAAGTCACGAACATGAGTTCTTTCACATCAGCAGGCTGTCTCATAAATCCTCTGTGTTCACTCATGGAAAACTAGTGGAAATATTTCTGCTGTTGCTCATGCTTTGTTTTTTCCACTGATGGGCTCTCTCACTACAGAGGTTCATTTTCTTCAGAACAAGCTACTAAAACATTTACCATGTGAGCGCCTTCATACTCCTGGCAGTAAAAGCAGATCACTGCGGTGAGACAGACGTCAGACCACACATGGAATCACAGCGAGCTTCTGCCCTGTCATCTCTGATTCACTCATCCTTTTCATCAAAACAAAACTCACTCTCTCCCTCTGTGCTTTTCTGGCTTTGGAAAACAAAAATAAGAAAAGTGCCTGAGCAAAAAACATAAATAAAATAAATAAATAAATAAATAAATAAATAAATAAATAAATAAATAAATAAATAAATAAATAAATAAATAAATAAATAAATAAATAAATAAATCAATCAATCAATCAATCAATCAATCAATCAATCAATCAATCAATCGCTGATTCAAGCCCCGGTACTGGCAACATGAAAAAAATGTTGGTGAATCA
>NC_056515.1:14281610-14290107 GCF_014905685.2 Nematolebias whitei
TCAGACTGAGGAAGTCTCTCGGATGAGAGACGAAACGTTTCTACATTTTTTTTGTTGATTTGCTTTGTTTTGTTTTTTGAATGTCCAGAGGACCAGATTTAACTTTTTTAGATGTAAGGGCAGTATTATTAAGACTTCTACAGAACAACCTTTTCATTAAGGCTGAGATGTGTGATTTTCACCAAACCACCACTTCATTCCTAGGATTTAACATTTCACCCAATCAGGTTTCCATGGACCATGCCAAAGTCTCTGCAGTACTTGACTGGCCTGCCCCAAAGGACAGAAAACAGTTGCAGAGGTTTCTAGGTTTTGCAAACTTTTATCACAAATTTATCAGAAACTACAGTCAGATCTCTAATCCCTGGCATGCTCTCACCTCAGTTAAGAATAAGTTCTTGTGGAACAAACAGGCCAAGACCACGTTCTGCAAACTGAAGAGCATGTCTGCCTCCCCTCCTATCCTTTGTTCTCCTGACACTAATTGGCAGTTCATCGTGGAGGTGGATGCCTCCAACACAGGGGTAGGTGCTGTTCTCAGCCAGCGTCTTGACGATGAAAAGATCCACCCATGTGCATTTTTCGCCAGGCGCCTATCAGCAGCAGAACGTAATCATGATGTTGGGGAACGTGAACTGTTAGCCGTCAAACTGGCTCTGAAGGAGTGGAGGCACTGGCTGGAGGGGGCCAACGAACCCTTTAAAGTCTGGACTGACCACAAGAACCTAGAGTACTTAAAGACTGCCAAAAGATTGAACCCCAGACAAGCAAGGTGGGCCCTGTTTTTCTGCCGTTTTGATTTTGTACTTTCTTACAGACCTGGAGCCAAAAACACAAAACCTGATGCCCTGTCCAGGGTTCAGGACAGGGCAAACGAGAGTCAGACCAGCGAGGAAGTGGACTTCATTCTGCCTGAGATGGACCAACTGTCAATCACACAGCTGGAGGAGGAGATCAGACTGGCCCATCAGACCCAACCACCACCCACTGACTGTCCTAAGGGCCGTGTGTTTGTCCCCAAAGCCCACGTCAAAAAGGTATTGGAACTCTGCCAACAATCTCAACTTTTTTGTCACCCAGGTATCAGTAAGACCTTAGCAGTGGTGAGGGCCCAGTTCTGGTGGAGAGACTGGGTTAAGGATGTCAAGGAGTTTGTCTCATCATGTCGTCAGTGTGCTCAGGCCAAGACATCTCGTCGACCACCTGCAGGCCTCCTACAACCGCTTCCCATACCTTCACGCTCCTGGTTCCACATCTCCATGGATTTCATCACTGGACTACCCTCATCTTCCAGTAACACTGTAATACTCACAATTGTTGACCGTTTTTCAAAAATGGTTCATTTAGTTCCACTCAAGAAGCTCCCATTCGCTAAAGAGTTGGGGGAAGTCCTGGTCCGTGAGGTTTATCGCCTTCATGGTCTGCCAACGAACATTGTCTCGGACCGAGGTCCCCAGTTTGTATCCTGCTTTTGGAGAGAGTTCTGTAACCTCTTGGGCATTTCAGTCAGTCTCTCTTCTGGGTTTCACCCACAGATTGACATTCAGAGCGAGAGGGCAAACCAGGAGGCTGAGACCAAGCTGAGAATATTATGTGAGGAAGATCCGACAAAGTGGTGACTCAATCTACCATGGGTTTAACATGCGATCAACTCCCTACCCTCCTCCACCACTGGCCTATCACCTTTCTACACGGTCTATGGGTTCCAACCACCAGTGTTCACCATCCAGGACAAGATTGCTGTATTCCCTTCTGCTCACAGAGCTGCTCTCAGGTGCCAGCAAGCCTGGAGGAGAGCTAGGACGTCCCTCATTAATGCCCCTTTTCCACTGTCACGGCGCGGGTCGCATATTTCCGGCTTCACGCACGTTTGAGGTCTTTCCACTGTTCCTGTGACCGGCTCGCCTCCCTAAATTCTGGCCCGGCTTCTCAAGGGGTCCAAGCGAGCCACGCCGTGACGTCAGAAACACTGTTGGTCACTGATTGGTCGGGGGAAGGAGTCTGTGGAGTCTTTCCAAACAACCCGATCCACCATTTTTTCTCTACCGCTTGCCATTAACGATAACTCGAGGAGCGTATCTTTTAGTATTTTGAAGCTATAAAAAAAACAATAATATCAAAGCCGTGGTCAAATGCAGAAGTGCAGGTGTTGTTGTGCTTGGTGGCCGACGAAAAAAGTCAAAGCGAGCTAGATGGAGCGATTGGAGGGTGGTTTGGACACGGCCACTGCTCTACTTGAACCATTTATAGAAGATGGTGAGTGTTTTCTAACTTTAAACATATTTTAAGTGACTCATCCCATCGGTTCTGAACATATTTTTAACTAACAAAAGAGGCTGACACCATAATAGGACAACGTCGGTGCTACGATGCTAAGCTAATTTGCATAAACGCTAACTGTCCTCTGGTCCCGTTTCTCATTGTATTTTATCCAGAACGTATTTCAGCGCGTGACGGTTCATCTCTAAACTCCACATTAAACCCTCCAAGCCTCCCAGCTTCTGCTCCTGCTCCATCAGAGGAGTCTGCACCTGACAGAGCTCCATCACAGCCCAGCTGCACCTCACAGAGCAGCACAACGCTGCAGCCTTCTGTGCTCGGTAAGAACAGATGCAACATGTTCCACATCACTTTATTTGTGCCGATAAGGACTTAATTTATTTTATTTTTAAATTTAAAAAAAATAAAATGTTAATAAATACTGAATTGGGATGAAATTATGTACTTTGTACACAGGGTCCCAGTTACAGACAACATAATGTAAAAGAAAAACAGTAATAAGATCTAAGATATGAATTAAGAAAAATATCAACTAAAAAACATCTACCAATAAAACACTAAGCACTAATAGCAGTAAACAATCAAAACAATACGTCAAACAGCAACATGAACTAGAGTTTGTGCAGCCTTATGAATATACAACACTGTGAAGAATCACATCATGTTGCTGCTGATCAGTTTCATGCTGCTGCTGATCAGTTTCATGTTGCTGTTGATCTGTTTCATGTTGCTGCTGATCTGTTTCATGTTGCTGTGTTCATGCATGCTCGTCTGTTCACACAGACTCATGTCCGTGCTGCTGTTCGTGTATTGTGTTTAATGTTTTTATGCTATTAGAGCTTATCATATTTTTAGTTGATGTTTTTCTTAGTTCATATCTTAGATCTTATTACTGTTTTTATTTTATATTTTATTGTTGGATGTAACTGGGACCCTGTGTACATAATTTTGATCCACCACATTTACCACATGTGGTGCGTAGGACAATAAAAAATATCTGTATATGTATAATACTTTCTGATTCATATATCCATTGTTATTATTATGTTATTTTCATTATTTTTAAATCAATTTATTTTTCATTTTCTTATTTTATCAGTTTCTTATTATTAATATATCTATTATAGCTGTTAGCTGCACCTTTCTTTGTTTTATGTATTTATTCAAAAACAGTATGTAGCTTGAATTAACCACCTTTTTCTTCTTTCTAGTCAAGAGAAAGAGAAAAGAGTCCAGTAAAGAAAAGTCTTATTTCATCACTGAATGAACATGAAGAACTGAACCGGACACAGCAGGAACAACACTTGTGTCTTCTTCTGGATGAAGCCCGTGAGACAAGGGACACACAGATACACAATCATTAGTTGGATGCAGTATTTTTTATTTTTGTACATTTTTCACTTCTTACTTTTCCTATTAAACATTTTTTTCTTAAGTGGTGTCCTTGAACATTAAATTTCCTAAACAAATTTTACAATGTTAAGTTCATATAGTGTTTGTTTAAATTCATACTGGAAGTTGAGAAGAATTTCCAATTGCATTTGATCTTTAATGAATCCTAAGAAAAGATTACCAGAATATGCTCAACTGTTATTATGTTATAAATGTTTTGTTCTAGGATGAAGTGAGACAAAAACAGTCAAAAATTCAGAAAAGACAGTTGTCTGTTATCAGTTATCTTTTAGCAGTTATGGTTTATCGTCCATACAATTGTGGCCTGAGAGATTCAGCTGAAAGTCCTGGTGCACCTTTTATTTGAACCTGCAGAGATTTGAACAGCTGATCTGAAGCAAACAGGCAGGAGTTCACCTGAACTGACCACTCCTGCTGTGTTTGATGGTCTCCTCCTTCGCCATCCGTCCATCCATCCATCCATCCATCCATCCATCCATCCATCCATCCATCCTCTTCTGCTTCAGGGTTGTGGGAGCAGCATCTTCACCAGGGAGGCACAGACATCAACAGCCACCTCTTCAACTCTTCTAGGACCCCATGGTGTTCACAGACCAGCTGACTATTTATTAAACAATATCCTGATGCTGCTCAATAATCCAGGTAGAAAAGTCTAAAAAGTTAAGTCTGGTCCTCTGGACATTCACAAAACAAACAATACAGTTTATAATAAATAAACAATAAATGTTTTTTGTTTGTTTTGTTTTTTGAATGTCCAGAGGACCAGACTTAACTTTTTTAGATTAATAAGTAATAAATTTATGTTTTTAAATTTAATGAAAGACAAATCTTTAAAATTTAAGGACAAAATTTAATCTAATTGTTTTCAAGTCTGTATCTTCTTGTAAAAGCAGTTTCAAAGATTACAGCACAGTGTGATGTTTTGCAATTTTAACATGAACCTTGTGCATCTGCAAATAATAAAAGTGAAGATATTTTTAATACATCTTTATTGTAAAAATCTATACTAAAATGAAAAACATGGATTTAAAGCAGGCAGGGAAGGCAGTAAGGTAGGATTATGAATCAGGTTTAAAAGTTACAGCTCATGAGGTACTCCATTAGAGCATATCTCTTCCACCACACCTTGAGACAAAACCTTCAAGGTGTTCTTCTTCTAATACGTTTAGTGGTGGCTAGTAAGTAGCTTAAGGGAGCACTACCGCCACCAGGTGGTAAGACGAGTTGGATTCTAGTCCCCGCCTACAGAGCTGGTCCAGAAATGTACATGGAAACGCAACAGACCCGAGCCGATCTGAATCGACCCGAACTGATCTGATCCGCACTGTGACAGTGGAAAATGTTATAAGATGTCCGCTGTCTATGCTAAAAGTGCCAACCGTCGACGCATCCCACCTTACAGCTGAGACTCACGCTGTGGGGTACGTCATGGATTTGTGGGGAGTGTGGCAGTTGATGTGCATCACAGTTCTGTCTCAGGAGGATGTTGAAGACATTTACATATTTGGAATTTGGCTCTGTTTTATTGACTTTTGAAGAAGACAGTGGGAGCAGTTTTGGCCATGGAAAAGCTTCTGAGTCAGTGTGAAGGTGTGGTCCTCGCTGTGGGAACTTTAAATCGTCTGGTTTACGAGTTTAACCGTAAGATGGAGGCGATTGAGAATCGCAGACCACCTGCGGCTTCTGGGACTCGTCATCGTGGTGGGTTCGACCTTGAAGGAGACTCATAACATGGATCAGTGGAATGGAATCCCACAATTAGGCATTTTCGGAACCAGAACGCCCAGATGGACTCAAGGCTGAAGAAAAAAATCTGTCTGCCTGAAGAAAAAACAAAAACCAAGCTTATCTGAATCAGACTCCCGACGGCCTCGGAGACAGGCTGACTATCAAGTTTCTCCTGGGTCATGAGTAACCAAGGACAAAAGCTTCTTCTATCGCGTACCCCCATCCCCCGAGAAATTTCTGTGCAAGCTTATGAGAACTGCTGGCTGGAACGACATCTTCAGAAACTGTGGCTGATCTGAAAAAACGCTCATGGACAAATCTCAACACCTCGATGTCAAATGCAAATGTAATCATGTTTTAATTGTGCTTGCTGGTAGAGTTTTTTTGATGTCTCAAATCGTGTCCTGATAGACAAGATGTGAAAGATCTTTTTCGTAATACCACTATCTACCCTCATGTTTCTCCCCCTTTTCCTATCTAAGATTATTATCTGATAAGGATAAGAAGGCTGCGCTCTCCTGTAGTTGCAGCTTCGTGCACTCTGTCCATCTTTCGGACGACTGTACGTACATATTCGCGTTGTACCTCGGTGCAATTCCAATAAAGTTTATTCTGATTCTGATTCTTACCAAGTGGGTCAGAAGGTCTGGTTATCCACAAAGGATCTTCCCCTACATGTGGACAGCCGTAAGTTGGCACCTCGTTATGTGGGTCCTTTCCCCATCTCTAAGTTGGTGAACCCGGTGGCTGTCTGCCTATTACTTCCCCGTTCTCTAAGAATCCACCCCACATTTCATGTGTTGCGTGTCAAGCCGTTGGTGTCTTCACAATTCTCCAAAGACCCACAAGCCACTAACTCTCATATCTTTGCAGTTTTGTTCCTGCCTTTGGATCCTGACTCCCACCAGCAGCTGCAAATTAATACATTTTTTTAAACCTTCTTGTTGTTTGGCTGAGTTTACGAATCCTAAAAACTGATTCTTGACATATCTTTGTAATTCATTTTAATTGTTAATGTCTTCATGTCAGGAGTCAATGATAAAATAATACAAACAAACAAAACAAATTCATCCTGACTGTCAGACCTGCTCAGCAGTTCAGATACACAAAAAAAACTGTTATCTGGATAAGGGTCAGGTGTTGGACTCCATGAAATGTCCCCATTTGAAGGAAAGAAACATAAATCATCAGCTGATTTTTACAGAGAATTATTCACTTTGCAGAATAGATGTTTGAGCACATTGATTTGGTTGCAACATTTCGGTCACTGATGGGTCACTAACAGGATGTTACTTCGCTCAGAACAATAGTTACCAGATGTGAGGGTCTCGGGTAAATGAAGCGAGTTGATGTTGAAGTCAGCAGAGCGACATTCTTTCATTCTGGCTCCTTTTTTTTACCAGATGAAAACCAGTTTTTACTCTGGACAAGATTAAACATCTGCACAACTAAAAGCAGCAGAAAATTCAAACCATCTACTACCTAAAATACAACAGGTCATAAACAGAAAAGCTGTTTTTTTGCTAAATGCTTTGAGCTTTGTATGCTGAGTCAGTGCACCGCAACATACATTTCTGAATCCAAAATTTTTCAGTCAGGTCATCTGGATAGTTTCTTTTTTTTTCTGAAAGTTTCACCTTCTATCCAGAAGGCTTCATCAGTCAATGAAACACACAACAAAACTGATTCTTCCCCCAACAGTTTACTCCAAAGTGGAACAAACCAGTTATGTTGGTGCTAACATGGTCTCTTTGGTATGCCCCCTCCTCTTGTGCTGGCCCTCTTCCTCGTCGACTGTCATGTCATGTTTTGTGTGTTTCCTTCACTGATGAAGCCTTCCGGATAGAAGGTGAAATGTTTCTGCAAAAAAAGAAACCCTGGGTACAGTCTGTGGTACAGAATACGGTCAATAGCCTTGTACCACAAACCCACCCACACAGACCAGTATTTGCAGTTTGACTCCCATCACCCTTTGGAGCACAAGTTAGGAGTCATCAGGACTCTGTATCACAGAGCAGACAGCGTCCCCACTAACTCAGGAGCCAGGCAGAAGGAGAAATCCTACACAAGACAGGCTATAGAGCAATGTGGATATCCTAACTGGGCCTTCCTGAAAGCAGAGAAGAAACCCAAACAGGACTCCAGTCAGCCAACAGGTGAAAAGGAGGAACCCAGACCCAGACCAGTGGTCATTACGTATGTTGAGGGAGTATCAGAGAAACTGAGACATTTATTTTCTAAACATAACGTCCCAGTGGCTTTTAAACCCCAAAATACATTATGGCAAAGACTGGTTCATCCCAAAGATCCAGTCCCCCGGCACAAACAGAGTAATATTGTGTATGCTGTTCAGTGTCAGGAAGGCTGTGATCAGTCTTACATCGGGGAAACTAAACAGCCACTGGCCAAAAGGATGGCCCAGCACAGAAGATCAGCATCATCAGGCCAGGAATCTGCGGTCTACACTCATCTCCAGGCCAGTGGTCACTCTTTCAGGGATGAAGATGTTCACATCCTGGACAGAGAGGAACGATGGTTTGAGAGAGGAGTAAAGGAGGCCATCTTTGTGAAAAGAAATCGTCCATCATTAAACAGGGGTGGAGGCCTCTGGGTTCAACTGTCCCCCTCATACAATGCTGTGATTGCTAGTATCACTCAACCCCCTGTGAATAGTAAAAGCCATCAGTGTGCTAATGATCCATTGTTAGGCTGATGGTCCTTCTTGACCATGTGAGCAGCTGGTTTTGGTTGTCAGCAGCAAACTGGTTGATCCACTCTGAGAAGGTGCTATTTAAGAGACTGAGCTGAATACAGCACCTCAGACTGAGGAAGTCTCTCAGATTAGAGACGAAACGTTTCTACATTTTTTTTGCTTTGTTTTGTTTTTTTGTTTTCTTGTTTTTTCGAATGTCCAGAGGACCAGATTGAACTTTTTAGGATTTTTCTACCTGGATTATTGAGCATGTATCAGGACATAGGACCTATGGTTTCTTTGAAATCCCTCCTGACTTATATTACAGATAATAATAATAATAATAATAATAATAATAATAATAATAATAATAATAATAATAAT
>NC_056515.1:14290117-14295421 GCF_014905685.2 Nematolebias whitei
ATAATAATAATAATAATAATAATAATAATAATAATAATAATAATAATTTTATTTAAAAAGCGCCTTTCATGACACCCAAGGACACTCTACAGTAAGAACAAAGATCAACAGGAATAAATTACATAAAAAATATAAAATACATAAAGATTATAAAATACATACAGAATATAAAATGCATAAAGAATATAAAATACATACAGCAAAGTTAAGGATAAGCGAGTCTAAAGAGATGTGTTTTCAGAGCAGTCTTGAATAGAGAAAGAGAGGTGGTGTTTCGTAAGTCAGGGGGTAGAGAGTTTCAGAGATGAGGGGCAAAGCAGGTGAAGGCCCTGCTCCCCATGGTGGAGAGGCGGGCAGAGGGTACATGGAGATGTAGTGAAGAGGAGGATCTGAGAGAGCAAGAGGGGATGGAGATGTGTAAGAGGTCAGATAGGTACGGAGGGGCAAGGTTGTGGATAGCTTTGAAAGTGAGAAGAAGAATTTTGAAGACGATGCATGCTTTAACCAGGAGCCAGTGGAGCTGCTGCAGGACTGGAGTGATGTGGTTATAGGAGGAGGTTTGAGTTATGACACGGGCAGCTGAGTTCTGGGCCAATTGCAGCTTCTGGAGAGATTTATTGGGGAGGCCATAAAGAAGGGAGTTGCAGTAGTCAATCCGAGAAGTCACAAGACTTTGCACAAGGATGGCTGTGGAGCAGGGTGTAAGAGAAGGGTGGAGACGGTTAATATTTTGGAGATGGAAATAGGCAGACCGAGTGACACTGTTGATGTGAGAAGTGAAGGAGAGAGTGGGGTCGAGGATGACACCAAGACTCTTGACCTGAGGCGAGGGGGATAGCAGAGAGTTGTTAAGGGGTATGAGAAGATTTTCTGATTTTGAAATAGAGTTTTTGGTACCGACAAGAATTATTTCTGTTTTGTCACTGTTTAGTTGTAGGAAATTGTTAGAAAACCAGTGATTTAGCTCATTGAGACAGTCGGTGAGGATGGAGGGTGGGTGGGTGGAGTTTGGTTTTGTTGACAAGTAGAGCTGTGTGTCATCAGCATAACAGTGAAAATGGACACCGAATTTACGGAAGATGTGACCTAGAGGAAGGAGGTAAATGATGAAGAGGAGGGGTCCGCGGACAGAGCCTTGGGGGACACATGTGGAGATGGGGGAAGACTACAAACGAAAGGATTTGAGCTGAATGAATTGAGTACGGTCAGAGAGATGTGATTTGAACCAGTCTAACGGAGTACCCGGGATGCCAATGGAGGTTAGTCTGTTGAGGAGGATAGAATGACAGACTGTGTCGAAGGCAGAACTTAGATCCAGTAAAATGAGGATAGACAGAAGAGCAGAGTCAGCAGCAAGAAGAAGGTCATTAGTTATTTTTATTAGAGCTGTTTCGGTGCTATGGTGGGGGCGAAAACCAGATTAAACTCTTAATAAATGTTATTGTTGGATAGGTGAGAGTGAAGTTAACGAGCAACGGCTTTTTCAAGAACTTTGGAAATAAAGGGCAGATTAGAGATTGGATGAAGATTACTGAAGTTGGTAAAGTCAAGACCTGGTTTCTTGATGATGGGGGTGATGACTGCAAATTTGAAAGATGTGGGAACAATGCCAGAGGTTAGGGAGGAGTGGATGATGTTAGTGATGATGGGGAGCAGAGACGGGAGACAGGATTTAACAAGAACTGTGGGAAATGGATCGAGCTGACAGGATGAGGACTTAGACTTGCTGATAATGTCAGCAATGTCATCAGCAGAGGGGAGGGAGAAGACAGAGAAGGGGAGGGAGGGAGGGAGGGAGGGAGGGGGAAGTTCAACATAGATGCTGGGGGCGGTATAAGGTCCAAGGTGTTTATGAATTGAAACAATCTTTTCATTGAAATAGGACATCAGAGAGTTGCAAAATTCTGTGGAAACCATGTGAGAGGGTAATGAGTTAGGAGATGAGACTGAACAGTTGAGAGAGAACAGTCTTTGAATTGCCAACATTGGAACTGATGATGTCAGAGAAGTAGCTGGAGTAGTTAGTAGCTTATTGTTCCATATTTTCCTAACAGAGCACTTCGCTCTCAGACTGCAGGTTTACTTGTGGTTTCTAGAATTTACAAAAACAGAATGGTAGGCAGATCTTTCAGTTATCAGGCCCCTCTCTTGTGGAACCAATTTCCAATCTCTGTCCGTGAGGCTGACACATTATCCAGTTTTAAAACTAGGCCTAAGACTTTCCTTTTTGCTAAATCCTATAGTTAGGGTCGGCTTGGGTTTCCTGAGCTGTCCCTTAGTTATGCTGCTATAGGCTTAGACTGCTGGAGGACAAACTGACCACAATTTTCACTCTACTACTGTCTTTACTTATGTAGTGAGCTAGGGTCGGTTAGCTTCAGTTAGCTTCACTACAATCAATATTTAATAACGGGTTCTCTCTTTTTCGAGCTACTTGACAGATATGTGACAGAGGTACTGTGTGGAGATGGTCTAATCAGTGACATGAGACGTTAATTTTCTTTGACCCATCAAAATGAATGTGGTCATTTATTAACAGAATCAAAATTTAACATCAAAACATTGTACACTTGATTATTCTGACTGATTACAATAACACAGCTTAATTAATGAGCTTTACAATGAGAAATCATACGGCCATGATTTCTCACTTGCAGCTAAAAACAACAGACATATCCTTAGATCTTAAATTAATGTCTGCAGGCTTAGCTTATCTTTTTACTGGCGAGATAGAAGAGTTTCAAAGATGGGGAATGAAGGAGTTTAAATGGAGAGAAAAGATGTGGATGAGGATGTATGTCTGTAGACCAGAACAACACGCTCCTTTCAAGCGCAGTTCGCCCGCAGTACACTGGTAGTGAAGCTCATGACGACTCTTTTACCTTGGCAGAGGATGAATCAGCTGCGGTCAAGAGGTCCCTGGTACGCTACCTTTCAGCGTCTCCTCAGGGCGGCTGCGACTCGGCAGAAGTCGTGAGAACTCGTTCCACAGAACAAACTTCCTCAGAAGTTATAGGGCATTCACCGGGTGGAGCCACAGCGAGGCATCGTGGCTCCGACAGGAACTCCAGCCGAACTCCATCAGAACCAGAAGAACTAACGGGACTCTGAGAAGACTCAGAGGAACTCAGAACTTCTGTTCTCTCTCGGAACTTCTGTTCTTCCCCCAGAACTCCTGTTCTTCCCCCAGAACTAACTGGAACTAGGAAGTGTCGACTTTTAAAGAGTTCTGCTTCCGGTCCCTTTTGGGAAGTCCTGATTGGTTGAAAGAACCAACAGGGGTGTGGTTTTAGTGACGTAAGAGGTTACTACAAGTCAGAAAACAGCGAAGATGTTTACAAACAGACAGAGAAATGTTTAGGAACAGACAGAGAAATGTTTTGGAGAAATGACAGACTACAGGTGCCAGCTTCTCTTGTTTCTGTCTGAGAGGTTTAAAAACATGACAGTTCGTTCCAATAAACTTGTTTGCGACTGTCTCCGACTTTTGACCGACATCACTCCTTCTCATTTCAGACAGAAGATCAAAAAATGCATAATTACTTTGTAACAGACATCTAACTTGATTTCTACTTTGAATGAGGATTAAAAATCATTAATACTGTTTCACAGTTGATTTAAAATGAGTGGTTCACTTCAACATTTAAAATGGTTTGAACTAAACACACTTTTGATTATCAAGACATTGTAAAAATAGTAATGATAAAATAAAAAAGAGAGTGTTCTTTCAATCGATTAGTTCAGGATACAATTAGAAAGTCTCTGGATGAGCTAATTTGTATTTCTGGATTCAAATCAATGAAATAACAGTTCCTGTCCCATGAAGGTCCTCAGAGGCAGGTTTTGACCCGAGGCTTAGTTCACTACAGTCCCCCCTTTGGAAATCATTGCCTGTCCATGGGGATGAATTCTAACATGAACTTACGCCTCCGCATGTCCTTGAGCGTGATGTAATCCAGCAAGAGGAAAACAAAAGTCAAAGAAGGTAATCCCATAATGTTGTTGGTAATTCCATTGTAGCAATGCTTTAACCCCTTGGAAACAAAGTCTGTAATCCATTGGAAAAAGTCATATAATCCACAACGGTAATTCCACAACGATTGGAGTTGTTGATTAATCAGCATGTAGAAGATTCCCTTCGATTGAACTGAAGATGCGGCCACTGGATGCAGGTTGGAGACCAACGTCAGGATTGCAGGTCCCCTCCAGTGAAGGTCGTCGCTGGGTGACGTCCAGTCGGTGCCGTTCTGGTTCTATGTGTCATGCAATTAACTGGGTTAAGGTGGGCTTATGAAGGGGATTTTACATAAGGCCTTAACCTATATGCGCCTGGTGTGTAAGCTATTATGATTGGGAACAGCTACAGCTACCAGTTAAGGGGTGGAACATGCTGAAAAGGGTAGTTATAGGGGTCTATACCTATAGAAGGGTGTTCCAACTATACCACCATCGCTAACTTTGTCTATGTTAGACTTACATGGCCCCTATAGTTGGTTTACTTGTCTGTTGCCTTTTAGACGAACAACTTGAGATTTGGTTTTTGGTTTTCCCCTAAATGTTTTTGGAGTCTATGGCGAGACTCATCAAAAAGAATTAGCTATCCCCCCGAATAGAATTGTTCGAGTAGGTTCGGCTTAAGCGTTGTGAGACCAATGTAGATTATGGTACTTAAGGTAGCATTAATCTACATTGACTCCGCAAAGATTGCATTTTAACAAATGAACTGCATGTTGGCATAGTTAAAGGCCTCTTAGTCTCTAACTTAAATACACACAAAATTCATTCTTGCTTGGGGTGTTCAGAAACAATACCAAAAACCAATTAAACAACGTTTCAACATCGACAAGAGTAGTGACTAAGCAACTAGAAACATCGTTTCACTGCTCTTCCTTTCCCTGGTTGTCAGATTCAATCACGCTGTCCCGTAGGAGTTGTTTCTTTGCAGACCTTGTGTGGTTTAACCTGGTTTCGATGTACCCATTTAACAATTGGCTCTTTTTGGCCTTTACTGATTTTTATCTGATAGACAACTGGAGACAGTTTGTCTGTTATCAGGTGGGGTCCAGTCCATCTGGGCATCAGTTTACGGGCGAGAGTTCCGGTCCCGGACTCTCTTCTCCCAGTTGTGGGGGCAAACGTGTAGTACCAGACCCTGTCTCCCACTTGGAGTTCCTCGTGAGAGGCCTTTTGGTCGTAGTACGCTTTGCGTCCTTCAGCTGATTTTTCCAGGTTTTTCTGGGCGAAAGCAAAAGTGTTTTTAAGGTGTTTTTCCAAGTCTTTCATGTATTGTTGTGTAGTGTAGGC
>NC_056515.1:14295521-14307845 GCF_014905685.2 Nematolebias whitei
TAGACTTATCAAAAAGAATTAGCTATCCCCCCCGAATAGAATTGTTCGAGTAGGTTCGGCTTAAGCGTTGTGAGACCAATGTAGATTATGGTACTTAAGGTAGCATTAATCTACATTGACTCCGCAAAGATTGCATTTTAACAAATGAACTGCATGTTGGCATAGTTAAAGGCCTCTTAGTCTCTAACTTAAATACACACAAAATTCATTCTTGCTTGGGGTGTTCAGAAACAATACCAAAAACCAATTAAACAACGTTTCAACATCGACAAGAGTAGTGACTAAGCAACTAGAAACATCGTTTCACTGCTCTTCCTTTCCCTGGTTGTCAGATTCAATCACGCTGTCCCGTAGGAGTTGTTTCTTTGCAGACCTTGTGTGGTTTAACCTGGTTTCGATGTACCCATTTAACAATTGGCTCTTTTTGGCCTTTACTGATTTTTATCTGATAGACAACTGGAGACAGTTTGTCTGTTATCAGGTGGGGTCCAGTCCATCTGGGCATCAGTTTACGGGCGAGAGTTCCGGTCCCGGACTCTCTTCTCCCAGTTGTGGGGGCAAACGTGTAGTACCAGACCCTGTCTCCCACTTGGAGTTCCTCGTGAGAGGCCTTTTGGTCGTAGTACGCTTTGCGTCCTTCAGCTGATTTTTCCAGGTTTTTCTGGGCGAAAGCAAAAGTGTTTTTAAGGTGTTTTTCCAAGTCTTTCATGTATTGTTGTGTAGTGTAGGCTGTTGCCATGGCAGCATCGCCTGGATGGTACAACAGGTGTAGAGGGAGAGTCATTTGTCGACCCGTCATCATCTCGAAAGGAGAGATGCCAGTCGATGTGTGTGAAGTGGCCCTTATGGCCATGAGGACCAGAGGGAGTTTCACGTCCCAGTCCTTGTGGTTTGCGGCTACGTATTTTTTCAAAATACTCACCACAGTCCTGTTTGCTCTCTCAACCTGGCCTGAAGCCTGTGGATGGTAGCCAATATGGAAGTTGGCTTTGACGCCTAGCGTCTTCCACAGTTCTTTCATTACTTCACCTGTGAAGTGTGTACCTTGGTCTGAGTTCACCCTGAGGGGAAGTCCAAACCTTGAGAATACATGATTCATTAATAACATAGCAGTAGTTTGTGCTGTTTCATTAGGGGCTGGTAGACATTCTACCCATTTGGTAAACGCGCAGGTTACCGTGAGAAAATATTTATTTCCTCTAGAGCTCTTAGTGAGTGGTCCAACCCAGTCAATCTGGAGGTCCGACCATGGAAATGCAATGCCTCTACTATGCAGTGGTGCTCTGTGGAGTGGTCTGGATGGCTGAAACTGGCCACAGACCAGGCACCCTTTTATGTAGTCTTTGACATCCTTCTTCATTCCAGGCCAATAAGCAATCTGTTTTAATGCTTTCAGCGTGGCATTGTCACCCTTGTGTCCTGCGGACGGAAGGTCATGTGCATGAACTAACATCACCCCCCTGTGGTCATGGGGGACCACGAACACGGGTGAGGACGTCCGTCCATGAGCAAAAGTTAGGATGCCCTTAAGTAGTTTTAGCTGTTTGCGCAGCTGAAAGAGGACTTTAAGGTCTGGATTGGAATCCAGTTCGCCTTTCGATGGAGTGTATTTGTCTGGGTCAGTCAGATACAGTATCATCGAGTTAGTTGCAGGATCCAACTTCTGAAGTTGGATGATGTCTTGGTCAGTCATTATCGGGCGTGCAGAAACTGTGTTATCAGCAGGTTTAGCTGCAGCTTGTGCACGTGTGACTGCCATTACCTCAGCTGTAGGTTGTGTCGACTGAGTGTTGAGTAGCCAGGAGGGGTCAAAGGACCACGTGGGCCCGTCAACGGCTCCTCCCTTGGCTAGGGAGTCTGCAAGGTCATTGTAGTGCTTGTCATCGCCTGGGACTCTGGAATGTCCTGGAACTTTCTTCCAGAAGATCTGTAGATCATGTGATGTCACTAAGTGATCACATGTCATGAAAAGCTCTTTGTGTTTGACCACCTTTTTGTTGCTTGTGAGGAAACCGTTCTGTTTCCACAGAGCGAGATGACACAAGAAACTAAGTCGAGCATAGTTAGAGGCAGTGCAGATGACTAGCGTCTGGATGGAGCGTTCCACTGCCATCCGTAGGCCTATTAGGATTCTTGCTATCTCAGCGTACTGAGAAGACTGAGAGCCTAATTTATAGCCAAATGTGACCTGTTCTTGGTCTTGGAGGAGGACTCCTCCAACACCTGCTTTGCAGATTTTCTCATGGTGGAATGAGCATCCATCCACGTACAATGTTGCCATATCTTTACAGATATTGCTATCAAAGAAGTGGTGATTTGGGGTGGCTGGTACATCCTGTGTACATTCTTGGCAGATTGCCAAATCAGTGCCCAAGTGTGACTTCTTATTTTGACCGTAGCGGATGTCTAGGTTAAAACTCTGAAGTGCCATAAGCCATGTGGCTACACGTGAGTTTGTCACCACACCATCTCTGATGCGTTGGCTGTTTAGAAACGTTACAGGCTGGTGTTGTGTTTCAACAATAATCCTCTGTCCACCAATATAGCAGGAGAAATGTTTCACTGCCCACACAGTGGTCAGTAGAGCCTTCTCACAGTCTGAATACCTTAGTTCAGGGCCTGCCATTGTTTTGCTGGCGTAGGCCACAACACGCTTGTCTTTGTCGTGTATTTGGTACAGACCTGCACTTATGCAGTGAGTTGAGAAGCCCACTTCCAAGTAAAACTCTTTGTTGTAGTCTGGGTAGACTAGACATGGGGCTAACTTGAGCCTGTCTTTAAGAGCGTTCATTGCCTGCTGCTGTGTATCAGTCCAGACAAATGGGACGTCTTTCTTTAAGAGTTCAGTCAGTGGCTTTGCGAGGTCCGCATAATGCTCTATGAACTGTCGTGAGTAATTACACACAAAAAACTCTGTAGTTCTTTGAGATTGGTGGGGACTTTGAGGTTGTCTAGGCCTTGGGTGCGAGTCAATTGTGGTTGTACTCCGTCCGGACCTACTAGGAGGCCAACGTAGTCCACCTTGGTTCTGCACCACTGGCACTTTGACAGTGAGATTTTAGCACCAGCAGTTGTTAGCTGATTTAGGACGTGGTCGATCTCAGCCAAATGAGAGTCCAGTGTTGGCTGCCTCAAAAGGATGTCGTCCACGTAGATCAGTGTCCCACGCTCGTGGGCGTCTGGACATGCTTTGTTCAAAAAGATGTTGAACTCTGCAGGTGAGTTAGCGTAGCCAAAGGGACACCTGGTAAAGGTGTATTGTTGGCTGCCGAAAGTGAAAGCTAGTTTGTGTTGGTCCTCGGCGCGCACAGGGATGGTCCAAAAACCAGAGGTGACGTCGAGGGTAGAGAAGTACTTACCATCGGTGACCTTTGGCAGTTCCTGTTGGAGCTGAGTCATTGGCCACCTGGATAAGGGGACTTGTTTATTTAGCTTTCTGTAGTCTATGGTAAGTCTCCACTTACCATTTGGTTTTAAAACTGGCCATAAAGGCGTAGAGTAGGTGCTATTACATTGTCTGATTATACCCTTGACCAAAAGGTCATCAACGATCTCCTGGACAGGTTGATGTGCTGCCAGAGGGATCTTGTATTGTCTGAAAAATGTTGGTGGTGCGTTGGGTGGGGTTGGGATGCTCACTGTGTGGAGTGAGGTCAACCCACAATCTGTTGAGTCAGTTGAAAATGACTTTTCATATTTTAAAAAGAACTTGGCAAAGTTTGTCCCTTTCTTCATCAGATGTCAGAGCGTCGGCTTGGGCGACCACCTGTTCAATCTGTGATGAGACTGATAAGGGTTCTTGCTCTTTGGGGAGCTCCAACGAATCCCTTTCTGAGTCGTCGGACCTGTCTATGGGTAAGACACCATAGGTTTGAGGTCCTTGGTCGACGTTATCGGTTGAAAAAAGAGCTATGGCCTGTGTTGGTTTTGTGAACCATACCGGCCCAGTTTCCTGACTTGGTACCAGGATATCTGGGAGTCCTCCCAGAAATGGAATGCCTAGTTCAAAATCATGAAAATCAGTGGAAATCAACCATCCTAGCATAGTGTTTTTTGGGATCATCACCTCATCCATGCCTGTGTTACACACAGCAACAGATGTGGTCCTGGAGTCAAGGCTCACTTGGTTCGTGGCTTCCACGGACAGTCCCAAGTGGAAAAACGCAGGAGAAGGTTGAAAATATGCCTGTTTATGGCTAATAGCTTGTCCAGCTATGATGTGGATTTGCACCATTAGGTTAATCACCTGAGGTGGTACTGTGGTGGTACTGTGGTGGTTTGGTTGTTAGCAACCTGGCAGGCCTCTGGAATGGTCTGCCCAGCCTTAAGGTTTGCTGTGTCTAGCACAGGAGGATCCTTTGTGGCTGGTTTTAGGGACCACAGCACCTTGTTGATGGTGTCCACATGGACACCCAACCTTACCAAAATGTCAGAGCCTATGTAGGTTGCATGTGGTAAGTTTTGGATCACGAGAAACGGGTGAACCAGTTCTCGTTGGTTCCAGTTTAGTTTTAGGTTAATGACTCCTTCCGCGGTCATTACCTGTGAACTATTGGGAACTAATGGAAAGCGGAAAGCTTTTTTAATTAGTTCTAGACCCACGTGTTTGTGAACCAAGGTTTCATAGAAAGCTCGGTTAATTGCTGATTTATCTGTCCACAGAGACAGAACAGCATCGTTGGTGTGGGATCCTTGGATCTCTACACCTTTAACTACCAGTGGTAGGTAGTGTTTGGTGGACTCTGACTGCTCCAGCTCACAGAGGAGGCTTTCCTGTTGGGTCAGAGTTTGGACCACCGGGTGGGTCTCTTTGGTTTCACATGATTTCAGAGGAATACTCACCGGGCTCGTGTCCTCGGCTGAGGAGTCCTTTGCGCCTTCCGCGGTACTTGCTGTTAGGCAGTCTGTGTTACACTCCGGAGGCATTTCTATTGGCAGTGGTTTGCTCACCTTAGCCCACATCGTCTGATCACCATAATCTATAATCGCGTCGAAGCGATTTATAAAATCCTGGCCAACCAGAAATGGGAATGAGTCAACACTACACACGTGTACCGGGTGGTATAGTGTCATTCTGCCAATCTGCATGTGAACCATTGCTATAGCTGTCAGGGTTGTCCTCTTCTCTGAGAGACCCTGCATTTCTACAGCACAGTCTGTGAGAGGTATTACCCTGTTAACACTGCCAGCGGCTGTCCTCAGCTCCTCGAACAGTTTAGCTGACATAATTGTTATGTCCGCCCCACCGTCCAGTAGTGCTTCATGTGTGAGGACCCCTTCGAGTGTTACTGACAGGTACGCCTTCTTGGCGACCCCCCTTCTGATAAAGTTACACAGAAACCTCTTAGGTTTTTTCTGACGTTTCTTCACACGCTCAGCCTTGTCTGTGTAATCTTGGTTTGTCTGAACCGTCAGCACAGCAGTAGCTGTTTCTGAGTGTTCAGCTTGCGATGACTCGTCATCGTTTGTGTGTGAGTTCACCCCCCCTTCTTCCAATGAGGGGTTGTTGGAGGCCACAACAACAATGTGTATCACCAACATCTGTGACGTTGTCATTCGGGCCCCAGATTTAATAGTGATTACATCACTACATAGTGCTCCAGGTTGGTTTCCCGTGTCAGTGTGTTTCAAAGTTTCTAACTACACTTACTCTGCTCAACCTGTTTTGTATTTGTAATTATTTTTTCTATCCTTAACATGTGTTTTTTTGTCTTTCAGATACACCTGGACCTATACCTGGACCTACCATTCTATGTTCGTCTGTCTCTCCTTCCTGTCCTCTCAACCAGCCGGTCAAAGCAGATGGCCGCTTGTCCTGAGCCTGGTTCTGCTGGCGGTTTCTTCCTTTTAAAAGGGAGTTTTTCCTTTCCACTGTTGCCACTGTGCTTGCTCAGGATGGGAGACTGCAATGAAGCAAAGATTCAACTGGTCTGCTGGATTCCTTAGATAGAGAACTTTACTAATTGGCTTTTATGTATGTGAATTTTCCTGTAAAGTGCCCTGAGACAACTTTGTTGTGATTTGGCGCTATATAAATAAACTGAATTGAATTGATTGCAGACATTAATAAAACAGTTTTTGCACAGGTAGGGGAGTGGTGGCGCAAGGTTAGAGGAGGTGGGCCTGTGATCGGAAGATAGCCGGTTCAACTCCAGGTACCGACAATACCGTGGGATAGGTGAAACACCCACACCTGCCTCCACCCTCATTTGCCCCACTCTGGGCCCTTGAGCAAGGCCCTTAACTCCCACCATCTGCTCCCCTGGGCATCCTAGATAGCAGCTCTCTGCTCCACACAGAGGGCTGTGGCAGTTCAGTGGTCTGTGGTTGCGTCAGGAAGGACATCTGGTGTAAAAATAATTGCCAAATCTTCGTCCGACTTAGTTCACTGAAGAAGAGAGCAGCTGAAAGAACAAGAAAAGGGTTTTTGCACAGTGAAGGTTTACTGCTGTCAGGAAGTAAGGGACGAAACATCATCCCACTGTACAGCAGCTGTCACGTTAGTGATAAAATCTGACAGAAAGAAGCGCGTCTGCCAGATGTCACCTGTCACCCAGACTATTCAAGAAAAAAAATGCTGCTTTCCATCAGGTTTCAGACTGATTTCACATCTGTGCAACAGAAGTATGCATTCCCTTCCTTCATCATCTTGTTTCCCTTCCATCTGTTTCCAGTTGCTCAGTGACAAAAGTGGTTTTTAGTCTCAGCTCCAACAATACCACCTGGGGAAAATATTCCCAATTTTAGCAACAGATAACAGGATATCATCTGCATAAGATAGATGAAAAAGATTTTCCCCATGTCTGTGTTTGTCATGTGACTGTTCCCAAAATAACTCTCAAATAATTGTTTCAACCTTAATCAAACCTTTGGAAAATCATCACAGGATGTCCTACACTTTATTAAGTTTTAGAGCAACCCAGTAAAAAAATTGCTGCCACAACAAATCAAGATTAGCCAAAACTAAAGGGGCTATAAATCAGCGAGTATTATAGAGTTTTATTATAGCCAGTTTTATTGAGCTAAAACTTGATATGATGAAATATGAGAATCATTCATATACTTGGAGTATTATTGTATTTAAACTAGGGATGCACCGATTTATCGGCCCCCATTTCCTTAATTTTGGGAAATTGGCCTATATTTTAATGAGAAACCGATTTTACAGATTTTTTTAGTTTTAAGAAAAATTGTCTGAACTTCATTTATATTTCAGAGCACTACCTCATGGACAGTTAAAACAATTTTATATTGTTTCTAGGATATTGTTCAAGGGTATGTTTTCAATAAAATAATATTGGAAAATTTTTTCATTCAACCTTTATTTAGACAGGTTAATCCCATTGAGCCTCGAGAACTCATTTACAAGAGACCTGATTTCAACAAAGAATGATGACAACAATGGAAAACAGTAACAACAATAGACGATCATAAAAAGGCATACAGATTTTTTTTTTTTACAATTTAAAATAAGATGGCCAAAAAAAGTAGCAAAAACAGCTAGATTAAAAGGCGAATATAGAAAACTAAAAAACTAAAAACAGGAACATGTCTGCATTGGTCCTTGCCAGGAATCCAACAGATTCTTAAAGACACTTAGAGAGGTCAAAGTTGAGAGCTTCAGGTTTTTCTGCAAGATATTCCAGGAAACAGCAGCGAAGTTGGAGAAGGCCCTTTTGCCAAGTTCAGACCGCACTGAGGGAACACTGCAGGTAAATTGAAGGTGCATTGTGACCTTATAACACCTGACAGTGTCGCTTATTAAAACAAAATCGGAATCGGCAGTTCAGACATTTTAGAAATCGGTGATTGCCCAGAAAACTGCAATCGGTGCACCCCAATTTAAATGTATTTTCAAGTTTTGACCAACACTGCTAATTTCTCATAAAATTATCTTTTTCTAAAATTTTGGCATGAATGTTGGCAGGTGATGTGTGTATATATATATATATATACATATCTGAAATGTTAGGATGATATATATATTTATATATATATATATATACTGTATATATCTGATTGTACAAAGAACACTGCTCAGCTCATTTATTTTTATATACCAGTAGTTTGTATTTCCAAATGGGGCCTCAGATGTTTTGTTAAGACCAGGAATATCAGTGACTGTCACATCTTCTAAGATGCATAGTTAAAGAACATGGCTGACATCTGAGGAGGAGAGGATGTGTCAGATGATGTGCAGATGTGCTGCAGGGGGATTGTATGTTTTAACGACGAGTTTGTTCAAAGGACTTGTTGCCAGGAATAGAGTTTGGTCTGTTGGCAGATTCACTTTAAAGTTTAACTGAAGTGCTGATGGATCTTGGATACAAAAAATAGCACCATATTTAGTGGCCTCCTCACTTGGAAGAATCTTAAATGATTAGACTGATGACGTTTGAACAGTTATAGTTTTCAAGAGTCCAACATGTTTTATGTTTCTTGAAATTGATGGTTGAACTAAATGTATAGTGATACGTTAGTCGATGGATTACTGTGGCATCTTGCATGTTCCCCAGTTACAGTCAGAAATTTGCTTACACTCATCATGGGCATTATGTTATATTATATCTGGGCTTTTAATGGTTTATATGAACCATTATTATTCCAGGATATGTTAATTATACATCAAACAACTTGGGGGTATTAGCCTTTGCATCAGGTGGAGAAGTTTAAATAGTAACATAACAAAGTTAAGCAAGTTAAATAGCAACATTAGCCAACTTAAATAATAGTTGGGGGAGCTGAGTTGAAAGGAAAAGCTCTTGATTTACTGGTCTGGCTGCATTCCAATCCTCATCTATGATTATGAGGTTTGGATCTTGACTGAATGAGATCCTGTATGCAAAAAACAAGCTTCCTTCGTAGGGTGGCCAGGCTTAGGCCCTATTTACACGGACACGATGGGGGAAAACGTAGGTTTTTTTCATATGTTAATTAGAGGAAAAGATTTGCATTGACACGGTTGCATTTTGGGTTTACATGCATCCGGAGGATTCCCCCACCCCCACCCCACCGCCCTCCCGAATCCACTGTAGTTACCATGCCGGGTCATTAGATGGCGCTGTGAATTTTGTACCTTCACCTAATGCGCATGCGTGCTGCCTCGGCACACTGTTTTCCTCTGGGCTAACCAGCTAACAACAACGTAATGTAACAAAAAGTTAAAGCTGGATTCTGGCTAGATTTTGGATAAGAGTCGACAGATTTGACGCCAAGCGAGACCGCTTCGTCTAACAGCTCAACACTGGTCACTGAGTGGACCAGAACCGAGTCGATGATGTCAGACTTTACTCCGTGATAATCAGTAGCTGTAAATCAAATGTTTTTAATAATGTTTGCTTGTGTTTACTTCGGTTACAAAACAACCGAGTTTTTATTTTTCCTGAAAGAAGGAGCTGTCCTTCCACCAGGCGGACCAGTTCTGAACGAGGCTCGGCCCAGATGAACTGCAGGAGGACGTCGAAGACAGATGTTGGATGAACTATTTATTTTAAATTCCCCTCAGTTCTTTTATTCAATCCATTCAAGTTCAGTTAGTTTGCTTTAATAGTATCCTGATACATGCTCAATAATCCAGGTAGAAAAATCCAAAAAAGTTCAATCTGGTCCTCTGGACATTCAAAAAACAAGAAAACAAAAAAAACAAAAAACAAACCAAAGCAAAAAAAATGTAGAAATGTTTCGTCTCTCATTCGAGAGACTTCCTCAGTCTGAGGTGCTGTATTCATCTCAGTCTCTTAAATAGCACCTTCTCAGAGTGGATAAACTTGTTTGCTGCTGACAACCAAAACCAGCTGCTCACATGGTCAAGAAGGACCATCAGCCTAACAATGGATCATTAGCACACTGATGGCTGTTTACTATTCACAGGGGGTTGAGTGATACTAGCAATCACAGCATTGTATGAGGGGGACAGTTTAACCCAGAGGCCTCCACCCCTGTTTAATGATGGACGATTTCTTTTCACAAAGATGGCCTCCTTTACTCCTCTCTCAAACCATCGTTCCTCTCTGTCCAGGATGTGAACAACTTTTTCCACCTGCGTAATATCACTAAAATTAGAAACATCTTATCTAAAAATGATGCAGAAAAACTGGTCCATGCATTTGTCACGTCTAGACTGGACTATTGCAATGGTTTATTATCTGGGTGTCCAAATACTTCCTTAAAACGTCTTCAGTTGATCCAAAATGCTGCTGCTAGAGTCTTAACTGAAGTTAGTAGGAGAGATCATATTTCTCCAGTTTTAGTTTCTCTCCATTGGCTCCCTGTCAAGTCCAGAATAGAATTCAAAATCTTACTTTTAACCTACAAAGCTCTCAACAACCAGGCTCCATCTTATATTACAGATCTTATTGTTCCATATTTTCCTAACAGAGCACTTTGCTCTCAGACTGCAGGTTTACTTGTGGTTCCTAGAATTTACAAAAACAGAATGGGAGGCAGATCTTTCAGTTATTAGGCTCCTCTCTTGTGGAACCAACTTCCAATCTCTGTCCGTGAGGCTGACACATTATCAAATTTAAAACTAGGCCTAAGACTTTCCTGTTTGCTAAATCCTATAGTTAGGGTCGGCTTGGGTTTCCTGAGCTGTCCCTTAGTTATGCTGCTATAGGCTTAGACTGCTGGAGGACAAACTGACCACAATTTTCACTCTGCTACTGTCTTTACTTACTCTGCTCAACCTGTTTTGTATTTGTAATTATTTTTTCTATCCTTAACATGTGTTTTTTTGTCTTTCAGATACACCTGGACCTATACCTGGACCTACCATTCTGTGTTCATCTGTCTCTCCTTCCTGTCCTCTCAACCAGCCGGTCAAAGCAGATGGCCGCTTGTCCTGAGCCTGGTTCTGCTGGAGGTTTCTTCCTTTTAAAAGGGAGTTTTTCCTTTCGACTGTTGTCACTGTGCTTGCTCAGGATGGGAGACTGCAACAAAGCCAAGATTCAACGTCTGCTGGATTCCTTAGATAAAGAACTTTACTAATTGGCTTTTATTCACTTTTAGCGAACTAACGAGGAAATCACGGGGAGGCGGAGTATGCATTTACGTGAGTAAAAGTTGGTGCACGAACTGTACTGTTGTAAATAGCTCATGCTCGAAGGCTTTGGAGCAAATAACAGTGAAATGTCGGCCACATTATCTACCCCGAGAGTTCACGGTGACTTTCATCTCTGTCGTCTACATTCCTCCGGACGCTAATGCTAATGAATCACTACAGGAGCTTCATGACATCATCAGCTCGCTGCAGAACAAACACCCCGAGGCTCTTTACGTGGTAGCCGGAGACTTTAACCACGTGAATCTATAGGACTGTCTCCCAAGCTTTAATCAGAATGTGACGATTCCAACCCGTGGAGACCGCACGCTGGACCGTGTTTACACAAACGTAAAAGATGCATACAAAGCCGAACCCCGCCCCCACCTAGGACTGTCAGACCACATCTCAATCTTCCTGGCTCCTGCTTACATGCCCCCGCTGAGACGTTCCAGACCGGTACAAAAGAAAGTTAAATGCTGGATCCAGGACAGTGGCCCCATACTGAGAGATTGTTTTGATCGAACAGACTGGCAGGTTTTCAGAGAAGCTGCTGAAAATGAAGGTTTGCTTGATCTTGACCAATACACATCCTCAGTTCTGGGTTACATTAGTACATGTACTGACACCGTCTCCACTATCAGAAATGTTAAAAGCTACCCAAACAGAAAACCTTGGCTGAATGCAGAGGTGCGTACCCTGCTGGAAGCCAGGAACACTGCCTTCAGGTCTGGAAACTCAGAGGAGCTGAGTAGGACAAGAAAAGAGCTGGTTGCTGGTATTAAGAGGGCCAAGGGCACATATGCACAGAGGATCGAGGGTCAATTCATCTCACAAGACCCTCAGCGCATGTGGAGGGGCATTAAGTGCATAACAGATTATAAAGGAAGGAGTGAACAATGCCCCAAAGACCCATCTCTGCCTGATGCCCTCAACAAGTTCTATGCACGCTTTGAAGACCCGAACAGACCACCCAGCACCAGACTCACCTCACCACCGGATGAAGAGCATCTCAGCGTGACCTCAGCAGAAGTAAGGAGTACCTTCAGGAGGATTAATCCGCACAAAGCAACTGGCCCAGACAACATCCCCGGAAAAGTGTTGAAGGAATGTGCTGATCAGCTCTGTGAGGTGCTGGCAGACATCTTTAACACCTCACTTACCCTGGAGACAGTTCCCACCTGCCTGAAGACTGCCACCATCATCCCAGTCCCAAAAAGCTCTACAGTGACTGGTCTGAATGACTATCGGCCAGTGGCCCTCACCCCGATAGTCGCTAAATGCTT
>NC_056515.1:14307945-14310330 GCF_014905685.2 Nematolebias whitei
AATGACTATCGGCCAGTGGCCCTCACCCCGATAGTCGCTAAATGCTTTGAAAAACTGGTCATGACTCGCATCAAAACAACCATCAACATCAACGAGGACCCTCATCAGTATGCATACCGTGAGAACCGATCAACAGAGGATGCAATCTCCTCTGTGGTCCACACTGCGCTCAACCACCTGGAGCAGAAAAACTCTTACGTCCGTATGCTCTTTGTGGACTTCACATCCGCCTTCAACACCATGATCCCCCAAACCCTGATGGACAAACTATCCACACTAGGACTAAGCCCCTCCATTTGCAACTGGGTACTAGACTTTTTAACAAACAGACCACATTTAGTGAGGATCCACAACCTCTCCTCCTCCACCATAAACCTCAGCACTGGCTCTCCTCAGGGATGTGTGTTGAGCCCCCTCCTGTTTACTCTGCTCACGTATGATTGTGCAGCTACCCATCCAGGCTGTCACATTGTAAAGTTTGCAGATGATACAGCAGTGGTGGGATGCATCACAAACAATGATGAGTCCAGCTACAGGCAAGAGGTGGAACACCTGGAGAGCTGGTGCAGAGAGAATAACCTTCACATCAATGTGAAGAAGACAAAGGAGATGATTGTGGACTTCAGAAGGAACAAAAACATCTACACCCCCCTGAACATAAGAGGATCTGCGGTGGAAGTGGTCTCCAGCTACAAGTACTTGGGTGTACACATGAATGACAACCTCAGCTGGAGCAACAACACCACAAGCCTGATCAAGAAAGCTCATCAGAGACTCTACTTCCTCAGACGGCTGAGGCGAGCTGGTCTGGGAAGCTCAGTCCTCACCTCCTTCTACAGGTGTGCAGTGGAGAGCATCCTGTGCTCGAGCATCAATGTGTGGCATGGAGGCTGCACAGCTGCAGAAAGAAAAGCTTTGCAGAGAGTGGTGAAGGCTGCACAGAAATCTGTCGGAATCAGCCTCCCCACCATCACAGACATCTACACCTCCAGATGCAGGAAGAGGGCCACCTGCATCATGAAGGACCCCACTCACCCAGCACACACACTTTTTGCCCCACTCCCCTCAGGAACGAGGTTGAGGAGCATTAAGAGTAGAACCACTAGACCGAGGAACAGCTTCTACCCTGAGGCTGTTAGACTCATGAATTTCTAACTAGAATAATCACTGTGAAAAACCATATCATGTTGCTGCTGATCTGTTTCATGTTGCTGCTGATCTGTTTCAATGTTGATGTGTTCATGCGTGCACATCTGCTCACAGACTCATGTTCATGTTTGTGGTGATGTTCAATGTTTTTATGTTATGAGTGCTTAGTGTATATTTAGTTGATGTTTTTCTTAGTTCATATCTTAGATGTTATTACTGTTTTTCTTATACATTTTATTGTTGGATGTAACTGGGACCTTGTGTACATAATTTCGCTCCACCCCATGTACCACATGAGGTGCGAATGACAATAAAGAAACTCTAACTCTGACTCTGACTTTATGTATGTGAATGTTTTTGTAAAGTGCCCTGAGACAACTTTGTTGTGATTTGGCACTATATAAATAAACTGAATTGAATTGAATTGTTAGCATTGAAAGAAATTGGTTGAGGTTGTTCAGGCATCTAATTAGGATACTTCGAGGCAGCTGTGGCTGAGTGATTAGAGCAGTCCTCCTCCAATACAAGAGCTGGGGACTCGATTCCACCAGCAGTCACATGCTGAAGTGTCCCTGGGCTTTAGTGTTCACGCTATATGTTTAGCATCATTTTAAATTTGAATTACATAATGTCCAGATAGCTTCATTTAGCTCAGAGCTTCATTATATCTCACACACTAACATAAATAGTGTTTATTATTATTAAACTGTTATTATTTAGCATGTTATATTATAGTGTTAGTATGTTATAGTGCAGCGCTACGTGTGTGTGCCACGTTCTATAAACAGCAATATTAGAACTGGATCAGATTGTGTCTCTTCCAACACAGATGTTGGTCACAGCACCTGGAATCTGACGTAGATTAACTACGAGATTAAAAATATATTCCTTCAGTTGTAGTTCTGAAAACAGTGTATCCGCCACCATGTTGATAGAAATATAGCATCTGTCCGCGTGTGCGCACACATGTGGTTTAACACAAAGCATCAGCGGGAGATGTTTACATTATCAGCGGGGGATCAGCGAAAACCCTCCACTCTGGAAGGTGGGTTCAGAAACCTCCGGATTCAAAGAGGGGGGCCACTGGTGTCGTGTAAATGATCAGCAGAACCGCAGAGAGAAAGCTGCGGATGCACTCAAAATATGCACCGTGTAATTGGCCCCCTAGTAGAGTGCTGTATGAATGGGTAAAAGAGTATATATATATGTACACACATATGTGTATATATATATATA